>NC_090446.1:225712622-225917622 GCF_031143425.1 Pleurodeles waltl
CTAAATTTGAAGTAAAATTAACTGTACAAATATAAATTAATTGAAGCGTATATGCAGATTAGGGAGCTGGACTGGCAGTGGGTCTACAGGTTTATCCAAGAGTTTCCAGTTCTCGCCAATTAACAGATTATTCATCAGGAAAGGGACGTGAGAAGAGAAAAGGACCCATTTTTATGTTCTTTTGTAAAGCGTCTCAAGAACAAACCATTTACTCAATTTACTACGCTGGCTTAGCAGAAAGTGGCTACATTGAGTATAGAATTGTCTTTTGTGCACAATATTGCTCCAGTATACAGTGATCTATCTATAAAATGTTTAAGAATAGTTATGCCTTGAAGGCTTACTAGGAATATTCATTCTCCCATTTTTATAATGCTTCGATGCAATTTGTTCTTTGATAGTGCTCCATGAAGGAGATGAAACAAATCAGAAGGACCCTCTGAATTCTCAGAGCGGTATAGATGTAAAAAAACAGCTAAAGGGAATTTGCTTTGGCTAGGTATTCCCCAACTAATAGCTGTGCTCTAGAAAAAGTGCAACTGGGCTTATGAGCGAATAGTAACCGAGTATGAACACAGTAATCAGATCATGAAATTAAACTGAAATGAAGAACTCCAAGATGGTGTAGCAGGTTCTTGTTGTTTCAGTATACATAAAAATACATTCTGAGATATTGCTGAGATCCAAAGCTAGAAGGATGCAGTGGGAGACTTTTTCGGACGCCACAAGAAATTAACAACTCTAATCTGAATTGAGTCGAGCACTCCTTGGATACTTTCATGCATGGCAATACTCTGGCCAGGGGTGTGAACAGAATCCGCTGACACTTTGATTTAGTGATAGCTGCCTTCACATTTCTTGTGGTACATCAAATTCCGTTGCACTGCAGGAAGAGGTGGCACTGAATTGTGTAGGCTTTGACCTGTGCTAGGGAGAACAGGAAATCAACCAAGAAACCCGAGTCTGAAGTATAGTTGGAGGACCTTAGATATCTATCAGGAATGAAAAAGAACGTTTCCTAATTCGAAGATTGTTGGCACGATAATTGCAATGCCCTCTTGGTGGGTCACTGCATACTGTTATTTTTTTTATTTTTTTATGGTCCAACTTACGTGATTATCTTGGTCGATATATTATGCTGAGTTTTGCAAGTGCCCTCAGATAAGCGTGCTTGAAAACTCACTCATGTATTCCCTAGACAGAATCTGCAGTGAAGAATAATACTAGGGGGACCCCTTCCTCAATTCGTAAACGAGCCCTTTGCCCCCTACGCATTAGTTAAATTAATTTGTTCTGTATCACATCTGAAGCGGAGTGCAATGCAGCTTACAGGTTTAGAATGTAAATTCACAATCTCGTTTCAGCTTTGATGTGAAAACGTGGACAATGATAAGCTTCCACGGGCAGCAGACCACTTGAATGTCAGAATGAACGTGTGAACGAATTATCAGCACTTAGGGAATTTATAAATTCAACTCTACTAGAAGGGTCAGAATCCTGACAAGAATGAAATGTTAGACAGTTATGGGAATTCCCCTAATGTAATAATTAAAAAAGGTGTTATAGGTTACCTCCCTCAAACGTCTGAGTTTGAGATTGGTGGAATAAATAACCTCTGTTAGCAGTTTGGCCTTACAGAATGGTTATTGCTCTTATCTGTATTGTTAGCCACATTCAGAAGACACAATGTCCTTGTGCATTTACTGGATTAGATTTATGCCAGTTCAATAAAAGTAGGATTCAAACACAGAGTAAACGCTTCAATAAAGTTGCAGGATGAGTGCCATAGGTAGTTGTGATAACTTCTAAAACAAATATTGTTGTGCTTAGATCTATCATGTTTAGCTCATTGGGCTAACCTGTGAATAAGAAACATGACAAACCAGTAGGACTGGAATTTTAGTATGGCGAGTTAGGCACTTAAGATGTATTGGAAATCAACAAAAAGCGAATTCAGCGTGAAAAAATGAACTTGCAATGAATTAGGTCTACTTTTGACCCACACACGGACTGATTTATTATCACAACTAATTTTGGTGGTTCATGAGCTGTATAATGGACTAAAATATATATTTCTCTCACAATTTACTCAGCATTTAAATAAATATTTCAGAAATGCTGACACGCAAATAAAGTGCGTGGGTTCAGATCATAGCAGATTGCATTCGGACGGCTTCATACCTCTGGAAAATCAGAATGGTGAACTGTAGGCAGTACAAGAGAAATGTATTCCTTGATATACATTTGTTGAGTAAGAAATGTTCTCAGGTCACTAAAGCTCACAGCAAGTGTACAATATAAATGTCCTCTCCTGCTATCGGCATCACCATTAACATGGAAGAAAGTAATATGTTGAGAGGGTCACCTATTATTAGGGCTTCATGTTTTCCATTTTTACTGATCTTTACAGATAAATGCAGACAGAAAACAATATGTTTTCTGTATGGAATTGTAAAAGCGGAAAAAAACTAAAAGTTGGGTTTCTTGTGAGCGACTCTACAATCAATCAGCATTTATAAAGCACGACTTATAACCCCGTGGTTATCAAGGAGCTAGCTGGGGGAGGCGGGTGATGTCTTTCAGGAATTCTGCGACAACAGTTGAGCAGATAAATAGCATGGAGAGTTAAAATGTAATTTAAAAAAAAAAAAAAAAACAACTGGAGATTTTCCTAAATAAAGGCACATGTTTACATATATTCGTATTATAATGCTGATGACTACCTGTGGGTGTAGTGGTTTGCTATATTTTGATTCTTAACCCCTTCGCTGCCAGGCCTTTTCCTCCTCAGGTGCCAGGCAAATTGTTTTGGCTATTTGGGGCAGTTCACGCTTAGGCCTCATAACTTTTTGTTCACATAAGCTACCCACGCCAAATTTGCACCTTCTTTTCTAACATTCTAGGGATTCTAGAGGTACCCCGACTTTGTGGATTCCCCTGAAGGAGACCAATTAATTAGCCAAAATACAGCAAAAATTGAATTTTTGTTTCAATAAAATGGGAAAAAAGGGCTGCAGAAGAAGGCTCGTTGTTTTTTCCCTGAAAATGGCATCAACAAAAGGTTTGCGGTGCTAAAATCACCATCTTCCCTGCTTTCAGGAACAGGCAGACTTGAATCAGAAAAATGCATTTTTCAACACAATTTTGGCATTTTAGTCTGACCTACCCCATTTTTACTATTTTTTGTGCTTTCAGCCTCCTTCCAGCTAGTGACAGAAATGGGTGCGAAACCAATGCTGGATCCCAGTAAGCTAAACAATTCTGAAAAGTAGACAAAATTCTGAATTTACTAAGGGGTAATTTGTGTGGATCCTACAAGGTTTTCCTAAACAAAATAACAGCTGAAATAAAAAAATATTGAAATTGAGGTGAAAAAACAGCCATTTTTCTCCACGTTTTACTCAGTAACTTTTTCCTGCGATGTCAGATTTTTTTAAAGCAATATACTGTTACGTCTGCTCGACTTTTCTGGGTGTAGGGACATATAGGGCTTGTAGGTTCATCAAGAACCCTAGGTACCCAGAGCCAATATATGAGCTGCATCTTGCAATGGGTTTTCATTCTATACCAGGTATACAGCAAACCATTTGCTAAAATATAAAGACTGAAAAATAGGTATCAAGAAAACCTTTGTATTTCCAAAATGGGCAAAAGATAAGGTGTTGAGAAGCAGTGGTTATTTGCACATCTCTGAATTCCGGGGTGCCCATACAAGCATGTGAATCATAGGGCATTTCTCAAATGGACGACTTTTTTTTACACACTGTCTTACATTTGGAAGGAAAAAATGTAGAGAAAGACAAGGGGCAATAACACTTGTTTTGCTATTCTGTGTTCCCCCAAGTCTCCCAATAAAAATGGTACCTGACTTGTGTGGGTAGGCCTAATGCTCACGACAGGAAACGCAACATCACATTTTTACATCAAAATCTGACGTGTTTTTTGCAAAGTGTCTAGCTGTAGGTTTTGCCCTCCAGCTCAGCCGGCACCTAGGGAAACCTACCAAACCTGTGCATTTTCTAAAACTAGACACCTAGAGGAATCCAGAATGGGGTTACTTGTGGGGCTCCCACCAGGTTTTGTTACCCAGAATCCTTTGCAAACCTCAGAATTTGTCCAAAAAAACACTTTTTCCTCACATTTCGGTGACAGAAATTTCTAGAATGTGAGAGGAGCCACAAATTTCCTTCCACCCAGTGTTTCCCCAAGTCTCCCGATAAAAAATGGTACCTCACTTGTATGGGTAGGTGTAGTGCCCGCGAAAGGAAATGCCTCAAAACATTAACAGGACACATCAAAATTATCAAATACAAAACTCCCTTTTTCCAAAGGGGGGTTGGGGGAGGAGGGGGCACCTGCATTTTCGGTCCTGGGCTCAGCAGCCATACAGGGAAACCCACCAAACCCAGACATTTATGAAAACTAGACAGCCGATGTACTCCAGGAAGGTGTGACTTGGGAGGGGGGAGCTGCTCCCCTTATGTATAAATATAAATTTAAAAAAAAATCCCTGGTTTCTAGTGGTTTCTCCCCCCCTTGGGGGCAGATTGGCCTAATAAAAATAGGCAGAAATGGCCTAAGGAAAATGTCACTTACCCAGTGTACATCTGTTCGTGGCATTAGTCGCTGCAGATTCACGTGCTGTGCATAGTCCGCCGTCTGGTGTTGGGTCGGAGTGTTACAAGTTGTTTTTCTTCGAAGAAGTCTTTTCGAGTCACGAGACCGAGGGACTCCTCCTACTTTGGTTCCATTGCGCATGGGCGTCGCCTCCATGTTAGATTGTTTTCCCCGCAGAGGGTGAGGTAGGAGTTGTGTATGTTAGTAATAGTGTCCATGCAATGGAATGACTAAGTATGTACAAAATGAAGGTTAAAGTAATATATTTACAAATGTACAAATGTTGAATATTACTTCCAAACGGCTACAGGCTCCCGGGGAGGCGGGTGGGCGCATGTGAATCTGCAGCGACTAATGCCACGAACAGATGTACACTGGGTAAGTGACATTTTCCGTTCGGTGGCATGTGTAGCTGCAGATACACATGCTGTGCATAGACTAGTAAGCAGTTATCTCCCCAAAAGCGGTGGTTCAGCCTGTAGGAGTGGAAGTAGTTTGAAATAAAGTTCTTAGTACAGCTTGACCTACTGTGGCTTGTTGTGCAGATAACACGTCTACACAGTAGTGCTTAGTAAATGTGTGAGGCGTAGACCATGTTGCTGCCTTACATATTTCGTTCATTGGAATATTTCCTAGAAAGGCCATGGTAGCACCTTTCTTTCTGATTGAGTGTGCCTTTGGTGTAATAGGCAGCTGTCTCTTTGCTTTAAGATAGCAGGTTTGGATGCACCTAACTATCCATCTAGCTATACCTTGTTTTGATATTGGATTTCCTGTATGAGGTTTTTGAAATGCAATAAATAGTTGTTTTGTTTTCCTAATTAGTTTTGTTCTGTCAATGTAGTACATTAGTGCTCTTTTGATGTCTAATGTATGTAGTGCTCTTTCAGCTATTGAGTCTGGCTGTGGAAAGAACACTGGCAATTCTACTGTTTGATTTAAGTGGAACGGTGAGATGACCTTTGGTAAGAATTTTGGGTTGGTTCTTAGAACGACCTTATTTTTGTGTATTTGAATAAATGGTTCTTGTATAGTAAATGCCCGAATTTCACTTACTCTTCTTAGAGATGTAATGGCAATGAGAAATGCAACTTTCCACGTTAAGTATTGCATTTCACAAGAATGCATGGGTTCGAAAGGTGGACCCATGAGCCTTGTCAAGACAATGTTGAGGTTCCATGAAGGAACAGGTGGTGTCCTTGGTGGTATTATTCTCTTTAGGCTCTCCATAAACGCTTTAATGACCGGTATTCTAAATAGGGAAGTTGAATGAGTAATCTGCAGGTAAGCAGATATTGCTGCGAGATGTATTTTTATGGAATTAAAAGCTAGATTTGCTTTTTGTAGATGTAGTAAATATCCTACTACATCTTTTGGAGATGCATGCAATGGTTGGACATGATTATTATGGCAGTAACAAACAAATCTTTTCCATTTACTTGCATAGCAGTGTCTAGTGGATGGCCTTCTAGCTTGTTTTATGACCTCCATACATTCTTGTGTGAGGTTCAAGTGTCCAAATTCTAGGATTTCAGGAGCCAAATTGCTAGATTCAGCGATGCTGGGTTTGGATGCCTGATCTGTTGTTTGTGTTGTGTTAACAGATCTGGCCTGTTGGGTAGTTTGACATGAGGTGCTACTGACAGGTCTAGTAGTGTGGTATACCAAGGTTGTCTTGCCCATGTTGGTGCTATTAGTATGAGTTTGAGTTTGTTTTGACTCAATCTGTTTACTAGATATGGAAGGAGAGGGAGAGGGGGAAAAGCGTACGCAAATATCCCTGACCAATTCATCCATAGAGCATTGCCTTGAGATTGCCGGTGTGGGTACCTGGATGCGAAGTTTTGGCATTTTGCGTTTTCTTTTGTTGCAAATAGATCTATTTGAGGTGTTCCCCAAATTTGGAAGTAAGTGTTCAGGATTTGGGGGTGAATTTCCCATTCGTGGACCTGTTGGTGATCCCGAGAGAGATTGTCTGCTAGCTGGTTCTGGATCCCTGGAATAAACTGTGCTATTAGGCGAATGTGGTTGTGAATTGCCCAATGCCATATTTTTTGTGTGAGGAGACACAACTGTGTCGAGTGTGATCCCCCTGTTTGTTTAAATAATACATTGTCGTCATGTTGTCTGTTTTGACAAGAATGTATTTGTGGGTTATCATTGGTTGGAATGCTTTCAACGCTAGAAATACTGCTAACAATTCTAGGTGATTTATATGAAACTTTCTTTGATGTACGTCCCAATGTCCTTGGATGCTGTGTTGATTGAGGTGTGCTCCCCACCCTGTCATGGAAGCATCTGTTGTTATCACGTATTGTGGCACTGGGTCTTGGAAAGGCCGCCCTTTGTTTAAATTTGTACTGTTCCACCATAGAAGCGAGATGTATGTTTGGCGGTCTATCAACACCAGATCTAGAAGGTGACCCTGTGCATGTGACCATTGTGATGCTAGGCACTGTTGTAAGGGCCGCATGTGCAATCTTGCGTTTGGGACAATGGCTATGCATGAGGACATCATGCCTAGGAGTTTTAAGACCATCTTTGCGTGTATCTTTTGTGTTGGATACATAGCTTGTATCACCTTGTGAAAATGTTGAACCCTTTGTGGACTTGGAGTGGCTACCCCTTTTGTTGTGTTGATTGTCGCTCCTAAGTATTGCTGTGTTTGACACGGCAAAAGGTGTGACTTTGCATAGTTGATGGAGAAACCCAGTTTGAAAAGGGTTTGTATAACATAATCTGTGTGGTGTAAACACTTTGTTAGCGAGTTGGTTTTGATTAACCAATCGTCTAGGTACGGGAACACGTGTATTTGCTGCCTCCTGATATGTGCAGCTACTACTGCTAGACATTTTGTAAAGACTCTTGGTGCTGTCGTTATTCCGAATGGCAACACTTTGAATTGGTAATGTATTCCTTCGAATACGAACCTTAGGTATTTCCTGTGCGAGGGATGTATCGGTATATGGAAATACGCGTCTTTTAGATCTAACGTTGTCATGTAGTCTTGCTGTTTCAGTAGTGGTATTACGTCTTGTAACGTGACCATGTGAAAGTGGTCTGATTTGATGTAGGTGTTTAGTGTTCTGAGATCCAATATTGGTCTCAGACTTTTGTCCTTTTTCGGTATTAGAAAGTACAGTGAGTAAACTCCTGTGTTCTTTTGTGTTTTTGGTACTAATTCTATTGCGTCTTTTTGCAGTAATGCTTGAACTTCTAGTCCTAGAAGGTCTATATGCTGTTTGGACATCTTGTGTTTTTTCGGTGGGACGTTTGGAGGGAGTTGGAGAAATTCTATGCAATAACCATGTTGGATAATTGCTAAGACCCAAGTGTCTGTTGTTATCTCCTCCCAAGATTTGTAGAACTGGCTTAGACTTCCCCCCACTGGTGTTGTGTGAAGGGGTTGAGTGACTTGTGAGTCACTGCTTGTTTTGAGGGGTTTTGGGCCCTTGAAATTTTCCCCGGTTTCTTGGGAATTGGTCCCCTCTGTATTGGCCCCGAAAGCCTCCCCTTTGATACTGTCCCTGGTAGGTAGACGGTGTTGTTTGTGAGGTGCTGGCTTGTGTGGCTTGACCTCGAAACCCTCCTCTGAAAGTAGTTTTGCGAAATGTGCCAAATGTGCCTCTGCCCTGCGGGGAATAGAGTGCGCCCATGGCTTTAGCTGTGTCAGTGTCTTTCTTTAATTTTTCAATTGCAGTGTCCACTTCTGGTCCAAACAATTGTTGTTCATTGAACGGCATATTGAGCACTGCCTGTTGTATCTCAGGTTTGAAGCCGGATGTGCGCAGCCATGCGTGCCTCCTTATCGTTACAGCAGTAGTTATAGTTCTTGCAGCTGTATCTGCTGCATCCATAGAAGAACGGATTTGGTTGTTGGATATGTTTTGTCCCTCTTCAACCACTTGTTTTGCCCGTTTTTGGAATTCTTTGGGGAGGTGCTCGATGAGATGCTGCATCTCGTCCCAATGGGCTCTGTCATATCGCGCTAGGAGTGCCTGCGAGTTGGCGATGCGCCACTGATTTGCAGCTTGTACTGCAACCCTTTTCCCGGCTGCATCAAACTTTCGGCTCTCCTTGTCTGGAGGTGGTGCGTCGCCTGATGTGTGCGAGTTGGCTCTTTTACGAGCTGCTCCTACGACAACTGAATCTGGTGTCAGTTGTGATGTAATAAAAGCAGGGTCTGTGGGTGGTGCCTTGTATTTCTTCTCCACCCTTGGGGTTATTGCTCTGCTTTTAACTGGCTCCTTAAAGATTTGTTTAGCGTGCCTTAGCATTCCAGGGAGCATAGGAAGGCTTTGATAATTGCTATGGGTGGAGGACAGGGTGTTAAAAAGGACCAGGCCCCGACGGGGGATCGAAATTACCCCGAAGGGCTACCGGAGCTCTTCAAGATTCGGTGTCGATTCCAATCTAACCCGATACCGAACGAAACAATACCGACGAATTTTCCGTTGATTCCGACTAACTTTCCGACCCGAAACACGGAGCGAAAAGGAACACGTCCGAACCCGATGGCGGAAAAAAAAACAATCTAACATGGAGTCGACGCCCATGAGCAATGGAACCAAAGTAGGAGGAGTCCCTCGGTCTCGTGACTCGAAAAGACTTCTTAGAAGAAAAACAACTTGTAACACGCCGACACAACACCAGACGGCGGACTGTGCACAGCATGTGTATCTGCAGCTACACATGCCACCGAACATACAATTTACCCCCCAGGGGAGCGACCCTTGCCTAAGGGGTCGCTCCCCATATATAAAAAAAATTAAGTAAACAAAAAAATATATATCCCTGGTGTCTAGGGGTTTCTGTTCCCACTTGGTGGCAGATCGGCCTAATTATAATAGGCCGATCTGCCCCCGGGGGGGGGTGACAAAATGGCCTTAAATTAATTTGTCCCCTTAGGGAGCGACCCTTGCCCAAGGGGTCACTCCCCTCATGACAATAAACAAAAAAAACAAAAAACTCCCTAGTGTCTAGTGTGCATTTCTGAGATCGGGCAGCAGAAATGCTGAGAGAGACAACAAAGGAAAGGCCTTTCCTTTTCTTTGATACCTCTCTCGGCCCCTCCACGTGATCGGAGGAGAAAAGCTTTTGCATTTCTCCTCCGATCGGCACTGGAAGCTGGGCTTCCAGCGCGGAGAGGCAGGCCTCTGATGAGGTCAGTGCGCAATGGCGCCCTGATGTCATCAGACGCCACGGGGGTGGAAGGGGAAGGATCTATCAGCCATGGAGGGGAATCCGGTATTTATCCTGCCCCAGACTGGGCATCTCATCAATTCTACCCTTCTCTGTGACCCACAGGGCTTGCCTGTATTAGATGCCCACCCGTTTTGGGAACGGGGTCTCGGAGACGGTGAGTCTGGGCTGCTGGCTCTGGCCTGGTGAGCCAGGCCACGGTGCTGGAGTCGGTGCCTCCTTGCGGTGGGTCCTGTGTGCCCCTTGGTTGAGGTGGGTAGGCGCTGGTGCTTGATTGGTTCCCACTCTTCCCTTGGAGAGTGCCGGACCCTGCTGGCCTGGTGATTGTTTGGTTCGTTGCTGTGGCTACAGGCTCTGCACCCTTGCCTGCCGCCACAGGCCTGCCAGGATGGTTGGCATCTCCACTGAGGACTCTGCACTCCCCTGCTTGGCGGTAGAGGAGGCACGCTGAATGACGTCATCGTTCGAGATGATAGAGGGGCCAGAGAGTGTAATTAGATTGTCGGCTGGCGCTGTTCTCATTGCCTGCCTTGCATGTTGTGACTACTGCATGTGGCTCCTTCTGGCCCCTTTGAGGCCTGTATCACCTGCCCCACACTGCTGGCGGACCCTTGTGGCGCCCTGGTCATGAGGTGTGGAGTTGTGGGGTCCCCCCTGCTGATTTGTGGCCCCCTGCTTGTGCTGTGAGTGTAGAGTGGCTTGGCCTGTGATTTCCCCATTCCCACTGCTAAAGAAACATGGTTTCTCCCAGCTGAAAGCAGTAACACTATTAGTTTGGCTCTGGGCATTGGAAGTTATTGGTCTGCTCGTGCCCCTTTACCTGCTCACTGAGGTGTGGTGGGACCCTGACTGTGGCACAGCCGGGCACCCGCACCTTTCTGAGGCTCCTTTCCTCCAGAAGACTCCACTTAAATCCTGGCCTCTTGACTGAACTGCTGCATCTGGGAGGACACAGCTTGGATCTGGGACGCCACTGCAGGGTGCTTCGGGCCGCCCACCTGCATACTGGGCTCATGAAGATTGATTCTGCTCGTGGTAGCTTCTCAGTGTGAGGCAGGACCCTGCAGAGGTGGACACTACCTTCCCCTGAAAATTACTTACCATCCTTGGACGTTCGGAAAAGCCAACTGACCTTCAAATATGGGCAAGAGTGGTTATAGGCAAGGCAAATTATCCTTTGAGCCCTGTCCCTGATGTGCACTGCCTAGTCAGACCCCGAGGAACAGGTGCAGAGTGCTGAAGAAGACATAGATTTAATGTCTGAGACAGCAACAGTGCTCTGTTTTTGGAGCTCAAACATGGCCTGAACAGCACTGACTCAAAACCTAACCATCTTACTACCACATTCTACCACCTCAAGGAAAAGGTGGGCAAGCACGAGAAATGCACTGACCAGCGGGAGCACCGCATGTGTGATGTTGAGGATTCACATGTGTCCTAGGGTGGCAAACTCCTTTGTATGAAAAAAGTGTTGGCAGTCATAAAAATAAAAATATGAGCTCCTTGACGCGAGCTCCAGCCGGAACAATCTGCGCATTGTTGGTGTCCATGAATCGACAGCCATAGACAATATGGAAACCTATGTTTAACACATGCTCAGGGCCCTCTTTGGTGACAACCTCTCTCCGGTCTTTATCACTGAACCTGCACATCGCTCCTTGGTGCTGCACCCTCCTCCTGGGGCACCAGCTAGGCCTATTGTGACTCGGCTCATAAGTTATAGGGATGGGGACACCTAACTGCGCCAGGCTCTCAAGTATCAAAGCAACGCCATCTCATTCTATCTGGACTTCACTCTGGTGGTGCAGGCTGCGCGGCCAGAATTCTCGCCTATTAAGTGCAGAAAACTGGCGCCACTTACTTGCTTCTCTAGCCTATAAAGCTTTGCATCAATCACAATGAGAAATCCTACTACTTTACAAACCCAAAGGCTGCCTAAAAATTTGCCTGTAGCCTGGTATCCCAGTGGACGGGCATGTGGCGTTGCCCAGAAACTCAAACACAGGTCATTGACAACAATTAATTGTGGAAGTAACTGCTGAACCTTGCTGCCACCTGGAGGGACTCCCTCAACTGATCCACTGCCTGCCCTGTTGCCGATGGTGCCGGCAGGGATGGGGTTGCCCCCGCTTCACAACATGCATTATATTATCCAGGACTGGGCTACCATGGCTAATCAATTTTCCCTAACCCTTTCCTCGTTTCCCTCCCTGGCCACTTTGTCGTACCCTGGCTGGGGAGTACGCTGGAATCTCTTGGTGCTTCTTTGGGATGATTCCTTACTTGTTACCAGATTATTGTTGGGTCTTTTTGGCAGGGTAGGTGGGTTTCAGAAACTGAACTTGTTGGGTGGGTAGAGACGGGAGGGTGGGGTGGGTATTGTGTGTTGGTCGTTACACACACACTGTCCTTTTCCGATTACACTGCTTTTCACTACTACTTCCTCTCTCGACTGCAACATGTAGCCATGGGACTGTACATCATCCATGAAAGTCGATGACCTCCATTAAATATCTCACCTGGAATATTCGAGGGTTAAATGACCAGTATAAAACAAGGCTGGTGCTTGCGTACTTGAACCACCACTGCATCGACAGGCACATGTTGCAGGAACTCCACTTTACAGAATCAGGCCCAGTCAGACTGCGTGAGGGATGGCTTCCAGAGAGCCAATCTCAGTCCATTGTATTTATGCATGGGGAGTCGCTATGCTCCTCCACAAATGGGTTGCCATGGCTTAGGCTTCAGGTGATATGCGACACACAGGTTGGGTTCGTTATTTTAGCAGGACCACCCAGTGATTCTATCTTTGGTCTAAGGTCCGAATGTAGACAACCCTGATATTTTTGCTGAATTATGGCACGCCTGACTGCTTCCTTGGGGTTTAGTGTGGTCCTTTGGGGCTGAGACTTTAATGTGATCCGAGATAACCAAGCAAATAAATGTCTCATGCCATCCGCTCCTGGGGGCTGCTACACAATTGTATACGCAGCAGATAGACTATAAGCTGACAGATATTTGTTGACTTCAACACCCCAACAGCATGGAAGGCACGTGCACCACCCCCACTCACAATATCTTGTCCAGGATAGACTTCTGGGTGATAAAGGATGTAGTGACTTGGACTACTAATGTTACACAATTATCCCAAACAATGTCAGGCCACGCCCCTGTATTGTTAGAGATTACCTTTACTGGTTGGGGAGAGGATTTTCACTTGGAGGCTCCCTCTCAATGCCCTTTGAGATTCAGTATTTAATGCAGAGATTCAGACAGCAGTTATCGATTACTTCGAACTCAACATACCCTCAACAGATTGTCCTTCTACACTGTGGGAAGCGTTTAAGATGGCCATTCACGGAATATGCAACGCTAAATAGGTGAAAGCCCTCTGGGCATTATGTAGGACCCTCGCAATCTGGGCATTTAAGGTCTGGTTCTTAGAAACCAACATTAGCACTGATCAAAAGCAAATTACTGGAATATGAAGAGGTAGCAATCAGGGAGATACACTATCTTGGCCAGGAGGCAGTGGCCAGGTGTTATGGGGAGGGGGACATGGAGGGCAGGACACTTGCCAGGCTACTTCACAGACCATGGGCTAGTGGACATATGGAGATACTAGACGACCAGCAGACAGTCCATACGAGCCCTGATGCCATCCAATGTGTCATGACAGAGTTATTTGCTGACATGTACTCCACCTCACTGCAACGTGACTACACCTCCCTGACTTCATACTTTTGACACAATACAGTTGCTCTGGCTGGAAGATACTCAGTCAATTCCTAGACAAACCTTTCACTGCCGAAGACATTGTGCAGGTGATCTGTAGCATGCTGGGGAACAAATCACTGGGCCTAGAAGGCCTCACTGTTGCCTTTTATTAAAAAATAAATAAAAAATATGCCACAATTTTGGCTCCCCATGTTCTGGCTATGCATAAAGAATCCCTGACACGGGGTGTTCTGCGCCTTTACTTTGTGAGGCTCTCATTGACACTGTCCTAAAACCGGACAACCTCCCTAAGCTCTGTGATTCCTACAGATCATTATCCATGATCAATGTGGATAATAAGATCTTAGTGAAACTGATGGCTTTTCGCCTTCGGTCGCACAGTCTTCACCCAGATCAATCCAGCTTTGTCTCTAATAACCTGCGCACTCTCTTCGTTCTTCTCCACACTGTTGACCCCCAGGTTGACCGCCTTGCGGGATGCCACTAAGGCGCTTGATTCTTTAGAGTGCCCCCTCATTTTTGTCTCCTAGCTCAAACAGACCTAAGTGACAACTTCTTACATCTGATTAAACTACTGTATACGCAACCTACGGCCTGCTTGTGGTGAATGGGGCGGTCACTCCTCACTTTGCGGTATCTAGGGGAACCTGACAGGGATGCCCTCTGTTACCCATTCTATTTGTCATTGCAATGGAGCCCATGGCTGCCAGGTTGGGGCAGTTTCTTTCTCATCCTTTTTGGAGGTTATGCCGGAATAACCATCAACTGGTCCAAATCTGATATTTCATGCAGCCCTTAGTCAAAGAAAACCCAGTAAAAAGGACTGAGGCACCAGTTTGTTATTTGGGACTTTGGATCAGGTGCTATCTGAGTGAACTTAGGGGTGCTAATTATGACAGGCTAATGACATGGCTGGAGGATCGCGTGCAGACGTGGAACCAGGTTGGCTGTCCCTGGCGGGGAGGATTTTGCTTGCCAAAATGGTGGTGTTCCCTAAAGTCCTTAATTTATTTATAAACCTTCCACTCCTGCACACGGTTGCCTCCTGTCATCACCTCCGATCTAACCTAATTACTCTGGTGTAGAAGGCAGACATAAGAGGGTTAAGAGGGTTTACGGGAAGTCCTCATTCTCCCCTCTGAACACGGCGGCCTATGTTCCCCGCACGTGAACCTATACTTTTATTGTGCTTAGGCACAGTATGCCAACTACTGCCTGGAGCCCACCTTGTTCCAGCCCCATGCAGCTCCCAAACATGATTGTGTTGCTCCCTGTCCTCTCAGCAGTGCATTTTATCTGCCCTCGAAGCGGCCCCAAACTGAGATGGACACTGCAGCATGTACTATTTGGGCATGGTCTTGGGTTACTCATCTATAATTCAATTTATTGTGCACACATCACAGACATGGGCATTAAGTGCGAACAAATAAAACAGAATGGTCTCACTATAAATGTGCTTAGCTGCACCAATTTAGAGTTCCAATAGCCATCACAAACTGATACCCTTCTTGCCTCCTGCTGCACTGGTGCTGAGCGAGACCAGCAATACTTTATCCCTTAGGTTATGGAAATAACCCTGGTACTTTCAAGAGAAGACCAGAGTTCTGCTGTGTCCTGCGTCTCCTAGTAGGGATTGGTAACTACTTTAAACTCATCTGTTTGTAGATAGCACATAGTTGTTGAGACACCACAAAGAAGTAGATAATCAAGCACACAAGCAGAAATATACCCAATACTGTTCGATGACGGCTTGGTTATCTGGCAGACAGTTATGAAGACTTTTCTCAAAATCAAGTGGGCCGTATTTTATTCTGCTAGTATTGCTGTTGGAGAACAAAATGCACCCAAAAGACTAAACTCTTTATGCTACAGAAATATGGCCACAGAATGGGAAACTAACCCCAAAATGTATCTTGTTCTATGGTGGGAAACTGGTAGAGCTATGGGTTGTGTACATGGTAACATGATATTGTGATCTGGTCACGGCAGGGTCATACTAGACTATCACTGGTTTGCGACCAATTTCTAGGCAATTAGCACATTGAACGCAGATAAAACGAGACGGTATTCTGTTGATGAAAGTGTGGGCACGTTTAGCATACCTTTTATTACTGGAAGGTATGCACAGGGGTTGGAGAATGATCTCTGTGATAGATAGGAAATAGCAGAAAGTGAGACTGTTATTGCTAAGCAGGGGCCAGTGGTGGGGCTATGTGGTAAGTTGGGGGTGCTTATGCGATGGCAGAGAGGGATATTGCTAGCAAGATGAATGTATATAAGAGTAGAGCTCAAGAAAGGGCCCAGAGTGAGAAAGAATGGTGGAGGGCAATGGCCATATTTAGCAGGAGAATAATATATTCTGACTATAGTACCCTTTCCAGTTTCGCCTTTTGCCGTCTTTCTTCCATTTTTTTCCTCAGAACTTCCACTTCTTCTTTACTGCCATTCAGGGAAATGATATCCTCTTCCTGGAATCCGACGCCACACTAAAAAGAAAAGACGAATCAAATCATCATTTATGAGTAAAACAAACAAAATGAATGTCCATAAATATAAACGCACGTTTATTCCTTAGTTACGAACGTCGTAAGCAAAGCTCTAATTTGGAGAAAGTTCGACTGTGAATATAAATCCAAGACAATGGTGGCATTAAACTTAGAATACTGGTCATTTTACTTAACTAATGAACATATTTCATATCACAAACTCTATAACAACTGTTTCCCTAAGGCAAAAAACGAAGAGGCAAGACTTCAAAACATCTTTCTTCCAAACAGGTAGTTCGAATATTATGCTCACGTCCCAACACAGCCATTGACTAATGCAGTAATGTCTGTATAAAAGAAACACGCCATTGCACCTTCTTGACTGAATTATGGATCTCTTTACATGAACCCCACAAGGTGGCACGTCTGCTTCTTTTACTAGAAGTGATATACATTTTAGACTGGTACCTTTATTTTCTGCACTTTAAATAAATTACCTCCTAATATAATACTCTAGGCGGAATAGGTTTCTTTTGTGAACTCTTATTTCTCACAACAAGATAAACATCTGAGTTATAGGCAATTCCATACCACACCGTTCAACAACTTTACGTATGCCTTACAGTTTTTATCTCAAGCACTAGGCAAGATAAGTATCACAATTGATATAAAATAGTAACAATCACTGTATTCCTCATTGCATGTTTATAGATGGCTATTGAGCAAAATTGTCAGCCAGGTTATACATGAACACTTGATCACGTTTTTTTTTTTTTTTTTACTAAATACAGCTGCAACAATAATTAGTGTCCAGAATCGGATCAACTCCATCCTGTAAGATGCTGTAGTGATGTATAGTAAATTGACATTATGATCAAAAATCTAAACCTCCCCTACAAGTTTCAGGGCTTGGCAGACCGAATTAAAGCCAATTTATAGTCAACATCCCCATGGTCTAGCTTTTATGGGGACTGACCATGCAAAACTTAGATCTCCTAAGGATCACAGAGGAACGTGTATCAAACTTTAGAAAGACAGACTTACTCCACGAGCAAAGTGAATTAAAAACAAACGGTTTTGATCGCTGGTGTTGACATCAAGGACATTCAAATATATTGTCAATACAGTTAGATGAATTAATTTAAAAAAATGAAGTCACAAGAATCTTGAATTTCGTTACGGATATTTTCAATAAATAGAATATTTTACCCAGCACAGAGTAACTGAGTAACTGAATTAAATATTCACTGAGTGGAAATAATGCTACATTTGATGGACGACGAGGCATTCAGACAACAGAGTGAACTCTAGGACGCTCCTCATAAAGAAGACAGTCCGGAGCAATTCTTGGTCTATTGGAGTGCAGCAACAAAGACTTTCCGTTTGGATCCTACTAATCAGAACTATCCCACTTCCCGACTCGCCATGTCAATTGTCTCCACTCTTCCATTTATCTAGCCTTTCACTTTGTGCCTCTCCTCTTCCCTGAATTCACTACCTATTTTGGCATGTCTCGCACGTCTTCTAACATTATTATACCCTCTCCCTTTTACCTGTGGTTTTACCCGGGTCTCTTGTATCCCTCTCTCCTCTCGTTCAATATATGTCTTTTTTTGTCATGTCTAACCTCTCTTCACTAGACCGCTTCCTCCCACACGTCAACAGACTGGGAACATTAACTGCTTTCTATTTTCACTCACTCAAAAACATTAAACATCTAATCCTCCCAGACCAACTAAAAACAAGCGCTACAGGCCCTCATTATCTTTAGATTCGAGTTTGAAAATGCAGTCTTTGCAGGAGCCTGCCTTCCAACCAGTGGTACCACTCATAGCAGTCCAATTTCTTACCATCTCAAGCACATTTACCACAGTATGCAATTGTACAACCTCCAATTGCTACCAATATTGACAAGGAGTAAACTGAAATTCGGACGCCTGGCTGACAAAGCACCTCAACAATGATATTCTCTGCATCCAGCAGAGTTGGTCTCCATCTCATGTGGCCTGAAACTTGAGCAGACCAAAACCTGAAGGACCAAAATTCGGAAAACCAGGTACACAGCAGCAACCCTTAATGACAGAGACTAACATTTCACGAAACTCCCTTCTGACATCAGCAAGCAGATCGCCCTTCTTCCTTTCCCTTCAGGAAACAGTTAAAAGACTGTTAATTTCCAACAGTTTCTTAACTGTCTGTTGACTTATAATGCAGGTATGATATTGCACTGGCTGCCACTTGAAAAACGACTTACCTTCCAAGCTATGTGCTATTGCTACAGAATCCTTAGAAATGAGGGTCCTAGTTATTTGCACCCTTTTTCAAAGCCTTATGTTCCTGCTAGGAACCTATGATCTGCTGGGTCTCATTTATCATTGGTTCCCTTTGCTAAAAAGGCATGTATTGGAAGTTGCTCCTTAAGCTTTCTAGCAGCTTAAAATGTAACTCCCAGCCTTTCGCAATTAGACTGGAACCCTCAGAACTATCGTTTCTGAAAATGCTAAAAACATGGCTGTTTAGGTCAGCCCATTAGGCCTGGTGCTCTTTCTGTCATACGCTTTTGTGCTGGGTTTAGGGGACACTTTCGCCTAGCACTGGGACACTTCGGTTGAAGTAGCCATGCATTCTATAAATTATTTTGTTATTAAAGTGTATTATTATGATATATAGAAATACTACCACCTTTCTTTCTAAAATGCCTTGAAATCTTCTAATATATTGCATTTCTCTATGGTTTCAAATAGATTATTTTGCTATAATTTAATGCAATGCAAAATTAAGTTGCACGTAAAAGAGTCCCTCCTACAGCATCCAGCTCTTCTTCAAGGCAGAATGTCTTCAGTCCAGACGGATTCTAACTATGTGGTGTCAGGGGTCCAGTACTTATACTCGTTCCTGTCTTTGAAGAAGGCAAACTTAAAAGAGAAAAGTCTTTGTAGAGCACAAGACCATGCCTTTCCCTGCCCTGGCCTTAAGAGATACTCCAGGGGGTTGGATACTGGTTTGTCTGAGGACAGGCACAGCCCTATTCAGGTGCAAGTGTCAGCTCTTGCCACCACTCTAGCTCAGGAGGACCGATCAGCCTGGAGATGGGCCATCAGGAAATGCAGGTCACACATCAGCTCCCTTTGTGTGACTATCTAGACTGAATGCACAAACAGCTCAACTGTCATCCTGAACCAGATGTGTATTCCACAGACAGAGGTACAGAATGGTTAAGCAAGAAATTGCCCACATCTAAAAGTCACATTTTAAACTCAAAATTCAAAAAACAACTTCACTAGAAGATGTATTTTTAAATTGTCAGTTCAGAGACCCCAAACTCCAAATCTCCATCTGCTCCCAGTGGGGAATTACACTAAAAGATATTTCAAGGCAATCCCCATGTTATCCTGTGGGAGAGATAGGCCATGAAATAGTGAAAAAACGAATTTAATAGAACTGCACTAACAGGACATGTAACACACCAGTATATGTCCCACCTTTTAAGTACACTGCACCCTGCTCATAGGGCTGCCTTGGGCCTACGTTAGGGGATACTTGCATGCAGTAACAGGGAAGGTTTGAGCCCGGCAAGTGGGTGCATTTGTCAGGTCAAAATGGCAGTTTAAAAGTGCACAGAGGCACTGCAGTGGCAGGTCTGAGACAGGTTTACCTGGCTACTCATGTGGGTGGCACAATCAGTGCTACAGGCCCACTACTAGGATTTGATTTTCAGGCCCTAGGCACATAAAGTGGACTTCACTTGGGACTAACTAGTAAATCAAGTATGTCAATCATGGATAAACTAATCACCAATACAATTTAGACAGGGAGCCCTGGTCAACAGTGGTAAAGTGCCTAGAGTCCTAAAGCCAAGAAAACAGGTCAGGAAAATAGAGGAGGAAAAAGGCAAAAAGTTTGGGGATAACCCTGCAAAAATGGCCAGGTCCAACAAGTGCACTATCTTTGCTATCCTGTTTTTCTTTCATATTCTTCCACTCTTCTCTACCTAGCAATTTTCCTTCTTTCTAAGACGATACAACCACTCTCCACTCCCTTTTTCTCCTGCCCTCACCCAACAGAAAAGTTAACCAGCTATTTTCACAAGAATTTAACTCAGTCTTCTTCTACCTGTACTTTTCACTAACCTGTGTGGCTCCAGATGAAATGATCCGTTAATAAGTCATTTATCTCCTCCCAGAAGTAAGACAAGTTTGAGGCAGAAGGAATTCTACGATGGAAGCCTTGGGCAAATGAAAGAGAGCTTTATTCGTCTCACAGTTGCTTGAAGCCTCCACCCCAGCAGTAACTAGAAGACTCTTAATTCCCCTACAGAGAGCCTGCCCCTTTTTATTTCTCTAGGCCATTACGAATGATCAGTTGTTTATAATTCATGTTTGAATGAGGACCCGACTGGTTTACTTGCTGCTCTTACTGGTAGGAAAATCACAGACCGTCCACTACCAATTTAAACTGTTGAGTCTTGCATATCTCATGAGATCTCAGGAGAGACGAGCAAACAAACACCAAAGGTGGTAATGTTGTGCAACGTTAATAGTATTTTGAGGGCATACTGTTTGAAGCAATGAGGTCTTCCACACAGGTGAGGATAAATGAGAACTTATTTATTGAACAATAAGATCCTCACAAGGAGCAGCCCCAGCATGGGGCATTACATAAACTGCAACCTCCTCAATTGCCAAAGCCAACTAACTGTCCTATAACATGGTCCCAACATTCTATATTCTACTTTCTATCCCACATCAGCATTCTATGTTCTACATACCTATCTCTATCCCATACACCTCCCCCTTAAAACAATAAAAAACTTGATACAACATATTATAACTAAAATAAATAATAAATAATACAATAAATACAAAGTGAAACAAGATATCATATTTAATGATCAGGGAAATATATTAACTTAACTGATAATCAAAGAGGGCAGGATGTTTCCTCACTCTTGCACCCCGCTGCACACACATTCATCTCAAACTCATCAACTCTTCCATTTACACCATGACCACATTGACCATCTTCCACCACCATCTCCACCTCGCAACTTATCCACTTCCACAACATCTTTCCCCAACATACAACCACTACCATCACTCATGTCGTTATTAGAAACGCCACTAGTCTTATCACTACTTCTCTTTGTTCCACACAAACTCACTCAATGGAAATTCCACACCTTCCCATCTTTCAGTTTCACAACACTAACCAGAATCTTAATCACCTTCAAGAGTTCAGACCGATTGGCAGTGCTTTTTTCAATCAACTCAGGTTTCCTTACGCGTATGCATTGCCTACTTCCAACACAGGCAATTTGGTATTAGCATTTCATTTGGCACCTTCCTTTAGAGCTTCCATCTTTCTTCTCATATCTTGGTCTCATTCCTCCCCACTTATTTTGTCATTCTTCCTGTTCAACCACCACAACACCAATTTAGTGGATGGTTTCCACACCCTTAATAATTCAAATGCATTTTGCTCGTCGAAGTATAGGGAGTAACCCTGCCCAGCAGACTATTGTGTATAGTCTGGAAGACAACAATCTCTCCTGCAGCGATTTTTTCCATTACAACCTAGATTTAGGAGTTGACTGGATGGCCTCCTTTACCACCAGATTTAACCGTTCTATCTGGCCCTTTTCCTTCTGGGTGATACAATGATGTTCATACATATTTAATACCAGAGTCTCTCAAAAACGTTTGCATTTTGCTAGAGGTAAGTTTCACCCCCAATATCTAAAACCAACACATCAGGATTGCCTTCCTGTGAACACACATCTTCAAGAAATTCAATCACCACATCTGTAGTTACACTACTCACTATCCTCACTTCAGGCCATTTAGAATAAAAGTCAAAAGGTACTGTGGCATAACTTCCTTTGGACAGTGCAATTCCTACCCGATAGTCTAACATAGCGTCCAATCCTGACCACCAAAGGATTTCCTTGATTTTCCTCCTAGAACTCGAAATACCACCATGCCGTTATGCCCAAGTTTTATGAAACAATCATGTACGCCACACAGTGGTACAATTCTGTCCCCTCTTGGAATTATTCCCTTGCACACTGAAAGTTCATCCCTGATCTTCCAAAATCCACTACATTCACCTTGCACCTGCCCTTTTCTGGGCCAACAACCCAAAATATACCCTTTCACAGTCGCCAAGGTCACATCTTTTTCCATTTCTCTATCCATACAATTTCTGTCAATTCTTGATCCAAACCACTGGGTCTGTCGCCACAACCTGTAATATCTTCATAAGTAAACGCCACCTCACATTCACCTTCATTTGTTACACATGTAGCTTCTGTGAGAGAGTGAATTCCTAGACCAGTGTTACATCCATTGATTTACCACCACTAATTTGTGCCAGCTCAGACTCGCATCACAAAAACTATATGGACAGGTGTCACTTGCTTACCATCCATATGCCATATTTGTAATGGAAATGTATTCTATTAAGCTTTGTAAACTGTTTGTCCAATGAGCAGCGTCGTTCTGACACTGGTTTGATTGGCATACTCCCAGGGGTATTAAAATAGTTCTATAAATATACTGGAAAGAGTTGTGGAAAATACATTGTATTTGCAAAGTATATAATGCTGGAAGAAAATGTAGATCCTGCAAAAATCATTAATCGTTACAGGAATCATTTTTCCAACAGATAAACAGCTCTTACATAATGAATGTAAGTGTCTCCAACTCTAGGAGATGAAACCATCATTTGCCATTTTGGTAAGGGAAAATATTAATTTTTCCATCCAGTTCTTTACTAATGACCTTTCATGTTTTAAAACATGTGTTTCTGATGTCAGTATAATATGTATATTACATGACATATTTCCATTTGATTGGCTTATTACGTAATTGAGCTTGCAGAATATTTATACCACTTTAGCCATGTCGCTATGCTTACATTTCATTGAATTACAATAGCATCCAAATAAATTCAGCATGTTGACATCATCTAAAATAGAGGATGAATATAATACGCTGCATGGAAAAGTGTGACAGAGAACAGTCAGCGAGGAGAGTCGGTGAAAAATGCAACCATGAGAAGACCCGTTTTGCAGCCTCCTAAGAAGAGCAGTTTTAAGCATGCGGTCTACAGAAACTGGGCATATGCAACACCTAGTCAGTGAGTTCATGACTGGGTAGAAAATCAGATAACATTGGCATATAAATAAAGTATATATTCATATGGAAAATGTCACTTACCCAGTGTATATCTGTTCGTGGCATGTTCTGCTGCAGATTCACATGCTGTGCATATACTTCTGCCATCTAGTGTTGGGCTCGGAGTGTTACAAGTTGTTTTTCTTCGAAGAAGTGTTTTCGAGTCATGGGATCGAGTGACTCCTCCTCTTCAGCTCCATTGCGCATGAGCATCGATCCCATGTTGGATTGTTTTCCCACAGAGGGTAAGGTAGGAGTGATGGAGTATAAAGAAAAGAGATGTCCATGCTAATGGAATGTTAAATATATATATCTACATATGTACAAATGTTGTTAACTTAAACGATTACAGGCTGCCGGGGAGGTGGGAGGGTGCATGTGAATCTGCAGCAGAACATCATGCCACAAACAGATGTACACTGGGTAAGTGACATTTTCCGTTCAATGGCATGTGTAACTGCAGATACACATGCTGTGCATAGACTACAAAGCAGTTAGTCCTCCCATAAGAGCAATGGTTAGCCTGTAGGAGCTAAAGTTGCTTGAAATAATGTTCTAAGTACAGCTTGACCTACTGTGGCTTGCTGTGTTGCTAAAACATCTACACAATAGTGTTTAGTAAATGTATGTGGTGTTGACCAAGTAGCTGCGTTACATATTACAGCCATTGGTATGTTTCCTAAAAAGGCCATTGTAGCACCTTTCTTCCTTGTGGAATGTGCTTTAGGAGTAAGAGTTGTCTTTTGGCTTTAACGTAGCATGTTTGGATGCATCTTACTATCCATCTTGCTAAACCTTGATTTGAAATGGGGTTACCAGTAAGGGTTTTTGGAAAGCTGCAAACAGCTGTTTAGTTTTTCTGAATGGTTTTGTTCGATCTATATAATACATTAATGCTCTTTTAATGGCTAAAGTACGTAGAGCTCTTTCTGCCACAGAATCTGGCTGTGGGAAGAAGACTGGTAGTTCCACCGTTTCATTGATATGAAAAGGTGATACTACTTTAGGAAGAAATTTAGGGTTAGTTCGTAGTACGACTTTATGTTTGTGTACTTGTATGAACGGTTCTTCAATAGTGGAAGCTTGAATTTCGCTAACTCTTAGCAGTGATGTAATTGCGACTAGGAAGGCAACCTTTCATGTTAAGAATTGCATTTGACATGAGTGCATAGGTTCAAATGGTGGGCCCACTATGTTTAAATTCCACGAAGGAACTGGAGGTGTTCTAGGTGGAATGATGTGTTTTAAGCCTTCCATGAAGGCTTTGATAACAGGAACTCTAAATAAAGAGATGTGCTGTATATTTTGCAAATATGCGGAAACTGCAGTACGATGCATCTTTATGGAAGAGACTGCTAAATTTGATTTTTTTAAATTAAGTAAATAGCCTACAATATCTTGTATTGATGCTGTAAGAGGGGTAATCTGTTTAGATTGACAGTAATATACAAATTTTTTCCATTTGTTAGCATGGCACGGTCTAGTAGTGGGTTTTCTTGCTTGCTTAATCACTTCCATACATTCTGATGGTAGTTGTAAATACCCAAATTCTATGACCTCAGGAGCCAAATCGCCAGATTGAGTGTGTTGGGATTTGGGTGCCTGATCTGCCCTTTCTTTTGTGTCAACAGATCTGGTCTGTTTGGGAGTTTGGAGTGTGGTACTACTGAAAGGTCTAACAATGTTGTGTACCACAGTTGACGTGCCCACATTGGTGCTATGAGTATCATATTGAGCGTGTTTTGACGCAATTTGTTGACTAGAAATGGAATGAGTGAGAGAGGGGGAAAAGCGTAAGCGAATATCCCTGACGAATTGATCCATAGAGCATTGCCCTTGGATAGGGGATATGGGTGTCTGGATGCAAAGTTTTGGCATTTTGCGTTTTTGCTGATGGCGAACAGATCTAGGTTTGGTGTTCCCCATTGTTGAAAGTATTTTTGAAGTACTTGAGGGTGAATCTCCCACTTGTGTGTTTGTTGATGATTTCTGCTGAGAACATCTGCCAATTCGTTGTGTATCCCTGGAATGTATTGTGCTATCAGGTGAATGTGGTTGTGTATTGCCCATTTCCAAAATGTTTTGAGCTAGGAGGGAGAGTTGGGACGAAAGTGTCTCTTCCTGCTTGTTTAGGTAATACATGGTGGTCATGTTGTCTGTTTTGATCAGGACATTTTTGTGAATGAGAAAAGGCTGAAAAGCTTTGAGTGCTAGGAAGACAGCTAACAACTCTAAGTGATTTATGTGTAGCTGTTTGTGTTGGGCATCCCATTGTCCTTGGATGTTGTGATTGTTGAGGTGAGCTCCCCAGCCAATCACTGATGCATCTGTTGTAATTATGGTCTGAGGCACAGGGTCTCGAAATTGCTGCCCTTTGTTTAGATTTGTGGAATTCCACCACTGAAGGGACATGTATGTTTGGTGGTCTATCAACACTAGATGTTGAAGTCGACCCTGTGCCTGTGACCACAGTTGTGCAAGGCACCATTGTAAGGGCCGCATGTTTAGTCTTGCATGTGGAACAATTGCAATACATGATGCTATCATTCCTAACATTTTCATGACCAATTCGACAGTGTACTGTTGACCTGTGTGTATTTGTGCAATTATATTTTGGAATGCTTGTATTCTCTGCGTATTTGGACTTGCTAGTGCTTTTTGAGTATTTACTATTGCCCCTAAATACTGTTGTATTAGCGCAGGTTGTAGTTGCGGCTTTTAGTAATTTATTGAGAACCCTAGCGTGTGCAGAGTTTGTATTACGTAATGCGCATGGTTTTGACACTGCGTATGACTGTTTGATTTTATCAGCCAATCGCCTAGATATGGAAAGACATGTATATGTTGTCTTCTTAGGTAGGCTGCGACTACCCCTAGGCACTCTGTGAATACCCTTGGAACTGTTGTTATTACAAAGGGTAACACTTTGAACTGATAGTGCTTTCCTTGAATGACAAACCTGAGATATTTTCTGTGCGCCGGATGGATGGGTATATGAAAATACACATCCTTGAGGTCTAATGTTGCCATGAAATCGTGTTTTTTAAGTAGTGTGATAACATCCTGGAGAGTTACCACGTGAAAGTGTTCTGACAGGATATAAAGATTGAGGGTCCTGAGAACTAATATCGGCCTTAGGGTGCCATCCTTTTTGGGAATGAGAAAATACAGTGAGTTAACTCCCGTCCCTACTTGATTTTGTTGCACGGGTTCTATTGATTGTTTGAGTAATAGAGATTTGACTTCTTTCTGTAACAGAGTGATGTGTTCTGTGGATAGTGTGTGTGGTTTTGGTGGAATGTTTGGTGGAGTTTGTATCAATTCTAGGCAATAGCCATTGCGGATAATTGATAAAACCAAATTGTCTGTGGTAGTGTTTTGCCAATTGGTGTGAAACTTTTGCAGTCTCCCTCCCACAGGGGAGCTGTGGAGTGGAAGATAATGAAACATGTCACTGTTTACTGTGTTGTGAGGCTTGTTTAGGTGTTTGATATTTCCCTCTACCTCTGGGGTACTGGCCTCTATATGTGCTCTTAAAACCACCTTGTTGGTATTGAGGTTAGTAGGCCGGTTTTGGCTGCCATGTGGATGCCTCTGCAGTTTGAGCCCTAAATCCACCTCTAAACTGGGGTTTCCAAAAGGATCCCCTGTATTGTGTGGTGTATAGTGCACCCATCACTTTTGCAGTATCTGAATCCTTACGCATTTTTTCAATTGCAGTGTCCACCTCTGGGCCGAAAAGCTTTTTTTTGTTGAATGGCATATTCAACACCGCTTGTTGGATTTCGGGTTTGAACCCTGAGGACCTGAGCCATGCATGCTTCCTAATTGTTACAGCAGTGTTGATGCTCCTGGCCGCTGTGTCTGATGAGTCTAGGGCAGACATAATCTGATTGTTGGTGATGGCTTGCCCTTCCTCCACTATCTGCTGTGCCCTCTTTTGATGTTCCTTGGGGAGATGCTGAATTATATCTTTCATCTCGTCCCAATGGGCCCTGTCATATCTAGCCAACAATGCCTGTGAGTTGGTTATTCTCCATTGGTTGGCTGCCTGGGATGCCACTCTCTTCCCTGCAGCATCAAATGTTCTACTCTCTTTGCCTGGTGGGGGTGCATCACCTGACGACTGTGAGTTTGCCCTCTTCCTGGCAGCACTTACCGCTACTGAGTCTGGAGGGAGTTGCTGAGTTATATAGACAGGATCAGAGGGAGTTGGTTTGTATTTTTTTTCTACTCTAGGAGTTATTATTCTTGCTTTGACAGGCTCGCTAGATATTTGATCAGCATGTTTTAGCATGCCCGGGAGCATAGGGAGCGACTGGTATGTTGTATGCGTCGTATATATTGTATTAAACAAAAAAGCGTCCTCCAATGGTTCAGTGTGCATGGTGACACTACGGTATGCTGCAGCCCTAGCTAACACTTGATTGTTTCCTGTACTATCCTCAGGTGCTGAAGGCTTAGAGGGATAGCAATCAGGGTCATTGCCGGGAATGGGGTCTGGATGATAAAGATCCCATGGGTCCACATTGTCTTGCTGCGAGTCAAATGAATGTGATGGTGACTGCATTGGTGTAGGACTGGTAGTAGGAGAGATGTGCAGGTGTAGAGAGTGAGGAGGAGAATGAGGAGAAGAAAATTGAGGAGGTGGCGGTCTCTCCTTTGTCTTTGGCACTTTAGATGGAGGCTGTGTTGTGTCCTATTCCTCCTGAAAGGCTAATTTCCTCTTAGGTTTTAGAGGAGGTGCTGTTAAAATTCTGCCAGTTTCTTTATGGATATGAATCCTGGCTTACCTTTCATCCATTACTTCTAGTATTGCCTGTATTTGGGAGTCTCCTCAGTAGTTTATGGCTTTCTTTGAGTGTCTTAGAAAGTCCAGGCTCGACAGTGTAACCTGCTCTTTTCAGCTCCGAAGCTGGCTTTTTCGGTATAGAAAAAGATGGCATTGTGGATGGTCTCTGCTCCGAAAGGGATTTTCGAAATTTCGACTCGGAAGAGCGGTGTCTGCTCGAGTCGGAGACAGAGCTTTTGCTCGACTCCGATGGCTTCGGAGGAGTGGCCTCTTTCGGTGCCGAACTGGGGGTTTGGTCACCAGGTGCCTTCCTTCAGGTCGAGCGATGGCCTTCCGGCAGTGGCGTCCCCAAGGCCTTATATTTCAGTTTAGATGGTACAGGGGCAGGCGTACTCACGTGCTGTCCTGCCGTGACCTGTCTGTCCTCCTGGGAATCCTGGTCAGAGTCGGATCATCGTACGGAGACTGTGGTCTGCATGATCTCTGCCTCTTCAACGTCGAGATGTTCAGAGCTTTTTGACGCCATCTCGAGCCTTTGTGCTCTTCTGTCCCGAAGTGTCTTTTTTGATCAGAAGGATCGGCAGGCCTCGCAATTTTCTTCCCGCTGATCTGGGGAAAGACAAAGATTACAGACGAGGCGTTGGTCTGTATAAGGGAATTTAGCGTGGCACCGAGGACAGAATTGGAATGGAGTCCGATCCATGAGGCTTCTATGCGGTCGGCCCGACCAGGCCCGATTTGGGCGCGCGTCCCAAAGGGCGAGTAGAGATGCTTGTTCTGACGGTACCGAAGTGTTGATAGAAGATGTAACGCGATCGAAACAATACCGATGAGAAATGAAGCGTTTTCTAAGTTTTCCGATTCGAACTATCGGAGCGAAAGGAAACACGTTCGAACCCGACGGTGGAAAGAAAACAATCTAACATGGAGTCGATGCCCATGCGCAATGGAGCCGAAGAGGAGGAGTCACTCGATCCAGTGACTCGAAAACACTTCTTCGAAGAAAAACAACTTGTGAAACTCCGAGCTCAACACTAGATGGCAGAAGTATATGCACAGCATGTGTATCTGCAGCTACACATGCTATATATATATTTGTATATATAGATAGAAAAGCTAATTGTAAAATTGAAGTAGTCTGTAAATGTGAAGAAATTTGAAATTCGAGGCTTAAAATTATTAGGTATCCTTAGCTTTATTCGAGGGTGTACAGCAACCAAAAGTCAGTATGGGTGAATGGTGGATTTAACTGATGCACTCGTATCCACAGACATACACAGCATACATTAAAGGCACAAAAGACAAAGCGATATGCTATAGAGTTTATCATATTTCATTGTTTTTTTAGAAATAAAACCAAGACTGTATAAGTTCCAATCTACCTATTAAACTATAAATTGCAATTTCGGTGCATTTGTTATTATGTACAAACAATTTCAGGATTTTTGTATTTTCTGGATGTAGATTTGTTTCTGTACTTTTGTGTACTGTGTTGAGGTTCTGTCCCTGGCTTACAGTAGTGATTCACTAGGGTAACCATGAGTTAGAACCAGTGGCCTAAGATATGAGTAATAAGGAATCTGGTTATACTCAAAGTCATGGATTCTTTACAAAGACTACCAACCACAATGCTATATACACTTCAAACCACAATACCAAGCTTTAAATTATCAAGGTTCTTAACACCCACATAATTGCCACCACCATTTGGTAGGGCATAGTGCTTTTCACAAGGTTGCCACTCCCCACTTACTGGACCCACATCAAGATGACAAGCCGTTTATGCACAATAGTCTGCTGGGCAAATAACCCACTTTCTTTTGAGCTGTATGATCAACATCATGAGACGGGGTCAATTCTTCCAAACACCTGCCATCTTGTTTTGGGATTGTGGCCAAAGCATCACTTTGTTAGTGTTCAATACACACTGGTCCCATGGCCTGCGAGTAACAGGCAATTAAACCTGTTTTTTTTTAAATCACAGTGATGCGTGGTCCCATTGAAGAGCATCTTTCTTATTTTTCACTGCTTCTTCATGTCCCACCCACACCTTTCCTATTCTTTGGTGAGTCATGCAGTGTAACCCAGCTGGTGAGACTGAAAGGATCAGGTGTCAATCCCCAGTCTGAGTAAACTGTGTTCACTTAGTTTTGTATATGAAGCTGGTAGGGATCCCTCAAAAGGTTTAGAGAGGTCTTGGTTATCCTGCCAGGATAAACTCATGGTCCTCATCAGCTCACTTGTCTAAAGTCTTAACAAGGCTAGAGAAGCAGAGGTTGAAGAGGTTCAAGTAGATACCTTTCTTGACAGGACAGAATATGCCGTTTAACCCCGTTAACTGTAATGCTGCACTCAAGGCAGAATACTGCTGGGGTAGTCTAAGGAAACTCTGTACCAAGGTAGGTGGGACAGCTCACTGAGGCTGGACCCACATCAAATGGCCTGCTCATCAGTGAATCTTATCAAGGAACAGGGCAAATAGGTGAATGCAAATCTCAGTAAGAAATGCCCAGGAGAAGCAGGAATGAAAAAAGTGTTCCCCTGGCACACCCTCCATTACACCTCATGATGAAACTGCATTCAGAATGTGGCCTCCATAGGGCCTATGGGGTCTTGTTGTCCCTACCCTGCACCTTTATATTAAAAAACAAAACAAAACAACAACAAAAATCATCAGGACAGGGGACTAAGACCCCACACCCTGTAAGGGGTGCCAGCAATATTTTTATCATGATGCTGATCGCACTCCCACAGGTGACTGACTCCCATGGGAGCAAACTGGCCAAGGAAAAAAAAAAAAAAAAGCTCCCTGGGCCAATCAGACCCCTCCATTTTTAAAACTCTTGCAAGAGTTCTTCGAACCCAGCTGCCCAGATAAACAAATATTTTTAAAGCTTGATATCTCAAAAACTACTGAACAGAATTACACCACATAACAAACACCACAATCTGAGAACCAATATCCAAATTCCCACCAAATTTGGTGTAATTCTGTTCAGCAGTTTTTGTAGTAGCACTGCCTAAAGGAGTCTGTGGAAAATGCATTGGGAAATTTGCTTTTTTTTCCTCAGCTCCCGCTTGATGGATCACCTCATAACTTTCTAGGAAGGAGCTGAATTTAATTTTATTTTTTTGAAAAATGTTGTGAAGATTCGTCAATGAGAGCCAAAGTTAGTAGCAAACCAAAAAACACCTTGTTCACAGAAAATAAATTCTATATATATAACTTCCCAGGGGCAACCGCCATGGGGGGGGGAGGAAGGGGGAGTATGTCTGTTTATATATATATATCTACCTATATTTTCACTTAAAAAAACCAAAGGTAACATGGATATTATAGTTAGGGTCTGAATTTACTCGCATAAAGCCAGAAATTCTGCAGTTATAGGTATGGTTAGCTGAAGGAACTATAATTTGTGCCCTAAGGTAACAATAACTTGCGCTTCCGCCATGCACAGTTATTTCATCAATACTTTTATTGTAAATGTAGCAGTGATAATATCAATGAGGTCACAAAAGATGTCATGACTGATGTAATATGTGGGGTAATTAGCGGTGCATGGCGAGTGCGTGAGTTATACTTACATTAGGGCAGGAGTTATAGTTACTTGAGCTAACCGTAACTATAACTGCTGAATTTTTAAATTTGGACTTGCAGGGAAAACACACTCAGTTGTTTTCTCTTATTTATTTTTTTCATGTCGGGGACTGCCGGAGGAGCCTCAAAGCCGCCACGGACCCAGCCAACTCCTCACCTCCTGTCAGAGCCACTGCCACTGCTCCCTCCCTGTGTGAGGGAGCAATACTTTCATCTCTCTCTCTCTGCTCACATGTCATCAGACAAGGAATGAGATGAAAACTCCGCTTCCAGCAAGCAGGAGCATTTTCACAGCTCCCGCTTGCTGGAATTGGAGTAATTGTTTTTGCTTGGTGTGAGCTGTCACAGCTTCTGCCAAGCAAAAGCAAACAGCTATCTCCCAAAGGTGGGCACTTCCAGAGATAGCAAGAGAGGGCCCTGGGAGGTGGCAGTCCCCCGAGACATAAATGGCTCAAGGAGGGGGCTGTGTGGCCTTCTTTCTTTAGCATATGTTGGCCCCAGGAAGGTGGTGGTTCTTGGGGTAGAATATGGACCCCGTCCCTATTGTAAAATTTGTAATTTTCCCCAGGGAGGTGGAGGGGCCCAGGACCAGGGGTCTTTGTGGAACCCCTTCTTTAAATCCATGCTAGCCCTGAGGAGGTGGTGGTCCCTGGTCTTCTGAAAGCCCCAGGAGGGGGTTCTGTGTAGCCTCCACTCATTTTGCAAAAGCCTCGGGGAGGTGGTGGTCCACGGGGCCCATAGGGGTCCAAGCAAACCCCCATATAATTGTCTGAATAAAGCCCTGTGGAGGTGGTGTTCCCAGGGGCTTAATAAAGCCCTTTGAAAAATAGAGGAGTTTGCATGGGGCCCCCCTCAATCACCTGTCCATGTCCCCCGGACTTGGCCCCCCCAGGAGCTTTATTAAAAACACGTTTTTTTAAAAACAAATTAATTCACTGCGTTATTCGCGAATGTTCGTGAATTTTGTTGTGAATTTTAAAAAACAATGCTTTTTTTGCCCTGGCGGGGTTCCTGGGAGAAACCTGGACCAAGGGTAGGGAGTTAGGGTATTCGTACCCTGCCCCCTTTCCTTTGTTTTGTTTGCGTTTTTTTTTTTTTGGGGACTCAGCCGAAGCCGATTCCCAAAATGGCTGCCAACACTTCCTGGTTGAAGTGTTGGCATCCAATCATTTCTGTGCACGAGATCAGGAGTATTCGCGAAGTTGCTGCGATCCCAGATAAACAAATATTTGGATTGCCTTTCTTTCTCGAAAACTACTGAATGGATTTACACCAAATAAGAAAAAGGGCACTTTCTGGACCAAAAGCTACCTTTCTGCCACATTTGGTGTAATTCCGTCCAGCAGTTCAGCCTGTAGCCCTGTCTAAAATCTCTATGGGAATTAATATGGGTGACTACATATTCTCCCCTCCCTCCATTTTTCTCTGTCCCCACTTGATGGATCACCCTAAAACTTTCCACGTACAACAAGACCGTAGAGGACACTTTTTTTTTTTCATTTCATGAAAATGTGTCAAATGGTACCCCAGATATAGCCAAGCCAAAAAAAGCTTTTTCTATGAAAACTAGGTGCTAACTGTAACCGTTTGCTGGTGTCCGCCACTAGGTAATATAAATATATAAAAGGCAACAAGGAACTCTTGCTAGGTCCCAAGTTTATGTGGAGAGCAGCTCCTGGATAGAGCACCCTAAAACACCTGTCACACTCTGAATTTGCTCACCTCTAGTGCCTGTTTTTCTAGCAATGACTTTAAGCACAGGATCAGCACACTTCTATCCACGCCGAGCTAGAAGGTGACAGTCTTTTGCCATTTTTACAGCAAAGTATCTTAGCAAGTGCCATCCTTGCAAGCTGAAAAATTACAAAGTCCTTTTACCACTCCAGGCACAGTATTACAGCTTTTAGTAGGTAAAATACCATCCACGCCAAAGTGGAATGAATAAAAGCAACCCCTGACACAAGTTCTGCTGTCATAATACCTCTTCAGAGAGGTTTAGCTTTGTCCAGACACAAGGGAGCACCCAGTATGAGTCAAAGCAATACCTTTTCAGACTTAAGAGTGCTGCATAAATTATGCAAATTATGTACAAATTGTGCAGCACTTTAAGCCTGAAAGGACATTGTTTTAGGATATATTTTCCCAGTGGCAGTGGCATGGCAATGTTTAAAAAAAAAAAAAAAAACTAGAACTTCACTGGAAAAAGCTAAGGTTAAAGGAATGTTATAGTAAGGTGAAAATGACTAAACAACCGAAATTGATCAGTTATAGCTATCAGGATTAACTATAACTTGTTCCTTAAGGTAACTATAACTCATGCCCTCACAATGCTTTGCTGATTGCTCCACATACTACATTACTTATGACATCATCTATGGCGTAATTTATAACATCACTGCAACATCAGAAATAAAAACACTGATGACAAAACTATGCGTGGTGGGGGCGAGTGGCCAGAAGTAATTTTGCCAAATATCAGCATCCACCTAGCACACCTCCCCCAATGGCAAGCTGGAGTGCACCATTGGACTGTGGTTCACCAGACTCAAAGAACAGATTTATGTCAAAAGGCTGCCCCAAGAAATATGAGCAGGTGTGAGGGGAAAGAATGTTTTTGTCCTGTTCTTGCCTGAGGGGCCGCAGCTGGGTGGCACCCTAAGGTAACTATAACTTGCGCCCCCACCATGCACAGTTTTCTCATCAATATGTTTATTGCAAATGTTGCAGCAACAATATGAATGATGCCACAGAAGATGTCATAAATTATGTAATATGTGGAGTAACTTCTATGTTTTTTTTTTGTTTTTTTAAAGCACACACAGACATAAATATAGCAGTGCCGCGCACGGTGGAGGTTGGCAGTAGGGCCTGGTCAAACAAAGCTGCGCATGGCCTTCGGCGGGGCGCAACATGAGGATGAATGCAGAGGTTGAGAGTTTTTCTAAATTTTTCCTGGATTGGTGATCAACAGATCGGATGAAAAAAAAAAAAAAAGAAATGAGCTGTCCAATTTATTGCTAAAAACCCTTCTGTGTCTCCTATGAGGTCAGGATACCTGTATCCGGACCCCTTATGTATTTTTACACTCTTCTATTCCACACCTCTAGGCCGATGCGACAAAATGGCAGCCACAACTTTTGTTTCAGGTTGCGGACAGCCAATCAGGGCTTTGGAAAAATCCTATTGACGTATAAGGGGGAAAAAGTGTTGTGGGTCCCCTGCCCCCTTTTTCTCAGCTCCCACTTGACGAATCATCCTGAAGCTTTCAAGGCAGCAGCTGAATTGAGCAACGTATATGTTTTGGTAATTTTGTGAAGATTCATAAAATTGAGCCAAAGTTATTGGCAAAACAAAAAAATGCTCCATCTTTGGGAAAAAAAATGTTTTACCTACCTAGTGGTGATATATATATATACATATATATTTTTTTTCCCACTTAAAAAACAAAAGGTTACAGGGATGATATAGTTAGGCTCACGTTTTAAGAGTACCAAACCACAGAAATTCACCTGTTCGAGTTATCTCAAGTAACTATAACTCGTCCCCTAAAATAACTCTAACTTGCACCCTCGCCATGTACAGTTCTTTGCCAACAATTTTACTGCAACATTACATAGATTTTATCAATTATGTTATCAAAGATGTCAGGAGTCCCATAATTTGTGGGGTAATTAGCAGTGCATGGCGAAGGCGCGAGTTATAGTTACCTTAGGGAATATGTTATACTTACTTGAGATAACTAACTAAAACAGGTAAGTTTCTATGGTTAGGTATGCTTAAAATGTGAGCCTAACTATAAAGTCTCTGTAACCTTTGTTTTTTTTAATGCGAATTTCTATGTTATTTTTAATTCTACTTCCTAACTATAATGTCCCTGTAACCTTTTTTTCTGCAGTGAATTTCTATGTTTTTTTGTAACGTAATTTTCATTACTATACATTAATCCAACCACCACCGAAGGCCGTCCACAGCGGGGGTAGGCCGAAGGGCCTGGCCTGCCGCCAGTCCCTGTGGCCAACCCCTATAACCACCCAACCCCACACTGCGCATGGCCTTCGACCTGAGTGGGTTTGTGAAAGAGTATGAGTGGGTCTCTGAACAGGTGCATGACTCCTAAGGTCCTAACTATAACTACATAGTGGGGACTGCCACTAGGTAATAAATAAATAAATATATAAATATATATATATATAATATATCTATGGAAAATGTCACTTACCTAGTGTACATCTGTTCATGGCATGTAGTGCTGCGGATTCACATGCTTTGCATAGTCCACCATTTAGTGCTGGGCTCAGAGAGTTACAAGTTGTTTTTCTTCCAAGAAACTTTTTTGACTCACAAGATCAAGTGACTCCTCCTCTCAGTGATGGTGCACATAGGCATCTAGTCCTTTGTTAGATTGTTTTCCCACAGGAGGGTGAAGTAAGGAGTGAAGAGTTGTATATGTACATATATATAGAAAGTAAAGATGTCCATTTGATGTATATACATATTTATACAATACAGTACCACAATGGCTACAGGCTTCCAGGGAGGAGGAAGGGCGCATGTGAATCTGCAGCACTACATTCCACAAACAGATGTACACTAGGTAAGTGACATTTTCCATTCTATGGCATGTGTAGCTGCAGATACACATGCTTTGCATAGACTGAAAAGCATCCCACTGCTAAAATAAGTGGTGGCTCGCCTGTAGGAGTTGGAGAAGTCTGAAAAAGTGTAGGTTTTTGTAAATGTGTGTGGTGTAGACCATGTGGCTGCTTTGCATATGTCTGCCATTGGTACATTTCCTAAGAATGCCATTGAAGCTCCTTTCTTCCTAGTAGAATCTGCTTTAGGAGCTACTAATAGTTGTCTTTTAGCTTTAAGATAATAAGTTTGAATATACTTTACTATCCATCTCACTAATCCTTGTTTGGAAATGGGATTACCTTTATGAGGCTGTTGAAAACCCACAAAAAGTTGTTTAGATTTTCTAAAAAATTTTGGTCTGTCGATATAATACATAAGAGCTCTTTTGAGATCAAGAGTGTGGAGAGATCTTTCAGCAACTGAATCTGGCTGTGGAAAGAAGACTGGCAATTCTACTGAATGAGTGATGTGAAATGGTGAGACCACTTTGGGTAGGAATTTTGGATGTGTCCAAAGTGCTATTTTGTGTTTGTGAATTTGGAAGAAGGACTCTCCTTAGGGAAGTAATTGCTATCAGGAAAGCAACTTTCCATGAGGGAAATTGAAGTGCGCAAGAATGCATGGGTTCAAATGGTGGACCCATAAGCCTTGTGAGCATAACGTTAAGATTCCAGGCTGGAGCTGATGGAGCTCTAGGTGGAATAACTCTTAAGGCCTTCCATAAAAGCTTCTATGACAGGAATTCTAAACAGAGAGATATGCTGTCTGTTTCGTAGGTAGGCTGATATTACTGTTAAATTAATTTTAATAGATGACTATGCAAGATTTGCTCTTTGTAAGTAAAGCAAATAGCATACAATGTCCTGTACAGATGCTTTAAGTGGATTCATGTTTTTGGGTTGACAGTAATACACAAAACGTTTCTATTTAGCTGCATAGCACTGCCTAGTTGTAGGTTTACGTGTTTCCCTTAGAATGACCATACATTCTGATGGAAGCTGTAGATATCCAAACTCTATGACCTCAAGAGCCAAATCGCCAGGTTGAGCATACTTGGATTGGGATGTCTGATTTGACCCTTGTTTTGACTCAATAGGTCTGGTCTGTTTGGGAGCTTGTGATGTGGTACTACAGATAGATCCAATAGTGCTGTGTGCCAGTGTTGACATGCCCACGTGGGAGCTATGAGTATCATAGTGAGGGAAGTGTGACAGATCTTGTTGACAAGAAATGGAATTAGTGGGAGCGGGGGAAAGCGTAAGCAAATTTCCCTGACCACTTGATCCACAGAGCATTGCCCTTGGATCGAGGGTGTGGGTACATGGATGCAAAATTTGGGCATTTTGCATTTTTGCTTGTTTCGAAAAGGTCTATGTTTGGTGTTCCCCACATGTGAAAGTACTGTAGGATTGCTGGTGGGTGAATCTCCCATTTGTGTATTTGTTACTCTGTCCTGCTTAAGAGGTCCGCTAGTTTGTTGTGTATCCCTGGGATGTAGTCTGCTAGTAGGTGAATGTGACTGTGAATTGCCCACTTCCAAATTGTTTGTGCTAGAAGGGACAATTGGGATGAGTGTGTCCCACCCTGTTTTTGCAAATACATTGTTGTCTGACATGCCTGCCCTTATTAAAACTGTCTTGTGTGTGATCTGTGGCTGGAATGCTTTGATTGCTAAGAACACTGCCAACAATTCCAAGTGGTTTATGTGGTACGTCTGCAGGATTGAGTCCCATTCTCCCTGTATTGTAAGATTGTTGAGATGGGCTCCCCAACCTGTCATTGATGCCTCTGTGGTGATTATGGTCTGTGGCACAGGGTCTTGAAATGGCCACCCCATTGATAAGTTGGTGTGATTCCACCACTGCAGACAGTTGTAAGTCTGGCGGTCCAGCAATACTCGATGGTGAAGTTGACCCTGTGCCTGAGACCATTGCTGTGAGAGACACTGTTGCAGGAGTCTCATGTTTAGATGTGCATTGGGCACTATTGATATGCAGGATGCCATCATTCCCAAGAGTTTCATGATAAATCTTACTGTGTAAGTATGATTGTATTGGAGTTGAGATATGAGACTGTGGAGCGCTTGAATTCTTTGGGGGGTTGGGTAATCTAATAATGTCTGAGCATTCAGATTTGCTCCCAGATATGCTTATATTTGCGCTGGCTGAAGGTGATACTTCTGGTAATTGATTGTGAACCCTAGACTGTGAAGGGTATTGATTGTGTGTTGTGTGTGTTGTTGACAAGATTGAATGGTACTGGCTTTTATTAGCCAGTCGTCTGGATAGGGAAAGACGTGTATGCACTGTCTGAGGTATGCTGTAACAAGTGCGAGGTATTTGGTGAATATTCTTGGTGCTGTTGTTACTCCAAAGGGTAGCACTTTGAACTGGTAGTGCTTGCCTGCTTTAACAAACCTTAGGTACTTGCAGTATACTCGACGTACAGGAATATGGAAGGACGCATCTTTTAAATTTAATGCTATTAAGTCGTCTTGTTTTTGTAACAAAGGGTTGGCATCCTGAAGAGTGACCATGTGGAAATGCTCTGAGAGAATATACTGAGTGAGAGGTCTGAGATGGAGGATTGGTCTGAGAGTGCCATCCTTATTTGGTATGATAAATATAGAGAATATACTCCTGTTCATTGTTGATTGATGGGAACTACCTCTATTGTACCTTTGAGTAAAAGAGATTCTACCTCTTGTTTTAACAGAACAGTGTGTTCAGAAGAAAGCTTGTGTGAACGAGGGGGAATGTTTGGTAGGATGGAAATGAGTTCTAGGCATTACCTATTGTGGATAATTGACAGTACCCATTGATCTGATGTAATTTGTTGTCAATGACGGTGGAAATATTGCAGTCATCCTCCCACAGGAGATGTGTGCTGTGTGGGGATGCAGAGAAAGTCACTGCTTTGATGAGGTGGAGGCACCTCTTGTGGCAATGGATTTGCCCCACTTCTGAAATTGTATCCTCTATAGGAGCCCCTGAAAATTTCCTGGAATAATGTTGTTGTCCATGATTTTGTTGGGACGTAAAGGCCTCTGATGTTTGGGTTTAAAACTTCCTCTGAATTGAGGCTTATGAAAAGTGCCCCGAAAAGGTGTTGTGTAAAGTGCACCTGTGGCCTTTGCTGTATCAGAGTCCTTTTTTAATTTTTCAATGGTGGCATCCACCTCAGGCCCAAATAGTTGCTGTTTATTAAATGGCATATTAAGGAGTGCTTGCTGTATTTCAGGTTGAATCTTGAGGACCGCAACCAAGCTTGACTTCTGATCATTACTCTAGTATTAGTTCCCCTAGCAGCAGTGTCAGCTGCGTCTAGTGCAGATTTAATCTGGTTGTTGGCAACAGCCTGTCCTTCTGCCACTACCTGCTGTGCCCTTTTCTGGTGTTCTATAGGGAAATATTGAAGGAACTCCTGCATTTCGTCCCAATAGCCCTGTCATACCTGGCTAAAAGAGCTTGGGAGTTGGCAATCCTCCACTGATTTGCAGTTCGAGTTGCCACTCTTTTGCCTGCAGCATCAAATTTGTGGCTTTCTTTATCAGGGGGAGAAGCATCCCCTGTGGATTGACTATTCACCATTATCCTAGCTGCACTGACCATAATGGAATCAGGTGGCAACTGTTGTGATATAAAAATTGGATCCGATGGTGCAGCTTTATATTTCTTACATACTCTAAGTGTTAGTACCCTAGCCTTTGCCGGCTCTTTAAAAATGTCACCAGCACGTTTTAACATGCCTGGTAACATCGGCAAACATTGGTACTGCTTATGTGTAGAGGAAAGGGTGTTGATTAGGAAATTATCCTCTATGGGCTCAGAGTGCAGCTGCACATTACGGTATGTGGCTGCTCCGGCAATGACCTGATTATAGGCTGTGGGGTCTCCAGGTGGAGATGGGCTTGAGGGGTATAAATCAGGGTTGTTAGATGCAATTGGATCAGTATAATACATATCCCATGGGTCTATATTATAAGGATTATCACCCATATAATCTCCATGTGAGGAGACAGGGGATTGTGCTGAAAACTGTGTGGGTGAAGGTGGTGGAGTGTGAGGTGGTGGATAATTAGAAAGGAGAGGAGAATGTGGTGGAGAAGGCTGATACACTGTCTTTGGCTTCTCCTTGTGTTTAAATATTTTTGCCGGTGAAGGGCCAGGTTCCAAACTTTCTTGGAATGACAGTTTCCTCTTGGTTACGGGAGGAGGAGAGGGAATAACTTTCCCAGTATCCTTTTGGATCTGTATTTTCCTCTGCTTATGATCCACGACCTCAAGAATGTGTATAATGTCTGTTGACTCCTCTGAAGATGGAACCTGTTTACTTCCCACAAATGAATGCTCAGAATGCTTGGTGATAGACTGCTTTAAACAGGCCCAAAATGTGGTTTCTGAAGCAGATGGAAGTTTTTTCAGCTCCGAACAGGAGCTTGGATGTTTCGGCTCCAGGGTGATATGTAACCTTTTTGGTTCTGATGTAGAAGCTTCTATCTTACGATCCGATCTCGAAACAGGCGTGGCAGTCTGTTCGGTGGAGTGCGTTTTGGCCTTTTTCAACGCTGAACCCGAGGGTCTGTCGACAAGATGTAGTTTTCAGGTCCAACCAGGGCATGCAAGCAGTGGTGGACCCAAGCCTTCTGTGGCTTTTTAAACTATTTTTGGTGATGGGGAAGGGCCGGTGTACTCACGTACTACTTCGCATGAATAACTTAGCTGTCCCTGTCTGAGTCACAGTCGAAGTCTGCGATGAAGACTGCAGTTTGCGCCTGTTCCTCACCGAAAATGTCGGGCGTTTGTTCTTTTGACTTAGATGCCATCTCTAGCCGTCTTGCTCTTCGATCCCATAAAGTCTTCTTGAAGCGGAAGGATCGGCATGCCTCGCAAGTTTCTTCCTTATGAACTGGCGAGAGGCAGAGGTTACACACCAAGTGTTGGTCGGTGTAGGGGAATTTGGTGTGGCATCAGGGGCAGAATCAAAATGTAGTCCGATCCATGAGCCTGTGACGAAGTAGGCCCGAGAAGGGTGCGGGCGCCCGAGAGGCTGTTTAATCGAACCCGACGCTACAACTGTATCAATTGTAATCAGAAAACGTGTTCGAAACTATACCTACATTTAAGGAAAAGATAGAGAAGTCCAGATACTACCGAACCGAGATCTACTGGAGCGAGAGGGAACACGTCCGAACCAGACGGTGGAAAGAAAACAATCTAACAAAGGACTCGATGCCCATGCGCACTATCACCAGGAGGAGGAGTCACTCGATCTTGTGACTCGAAAAAGCTTCTTCAAAGAAAAACAACTTGTAACACTCGGAGCCCATCACTAGATGGCGGACTATGCAAAGCATGTAGCATGTGTATTTGCAGCTACACATGCCATTGAATATATATATATATATATATATATATATATATATATATATTTTTATTTTTTTTATTTTTATGGAAATTTTATGAAAAACCCAGCCAAGACAGCACTCTCAATACTGAGTGATCGATCAAGACAGCTGACCGTCTTGAGAGGTTACCCCAAGGCTAATGACAAATGTTACATTGTCTTATGATCAAGACTCGAAGCGTTCGTGTAACTATATGCCAATCACTCTACAAATCCACCGTGTGTGGTAGAGTTTGAATTCCTTTTGAAGTATGTGAAATAAACAATACAGATAGTCTGTCTGGATCAATCTGTGAAAATGTGTTTCAAAACTTACATGAAACATTTTGGGCTTACTGCTTAGCGCAATGCTAATATACCACAATATCGCTACAGTGAAGCATATTTATTGGTGGCTGCACTAAATTATGGCCTATTTTTCTTATCGACTTGGAGTCTCTCTAGGGTGAAAGAGAACATGAATGGAGCATAGTACATAAAGTTAAAAAATCTGCTGCATTTTGTGGAGAAGATTAAATTGGAATGGAAGCTCAACTTGCAGAACCATCAGCCTAGGCAAAAAGGCAAAGTTGCAATGAATGATTGATGCATTATGTGCACATAAGAATGATATTAACAACTGGGCAGAATTTGACAGCAAAAAATTGCAACTAGTTAAGATTTTGCATTGACTGTGTATGCACTTTGCCCTACCAATTTTAATATTAATAGACTATGAACACCTAACAATAGAAGCCCCATCATGCTTTTGGAGGTAGACTGTGACATTATGAAGGAGGGTAGTAAGCTGATGGTTGAATGGGACAAGTCTCTAGACATTGAAGAAAGGCTACCCAATGCCTCCTGGTTAATTTAGAAAGAGAGGTAGGGCTATCTCCAAGGAATCTTGAGAGAGAGAAATAAGGCACTATTGTTGGAGAGAATACTGTGTCCCGAAGTTAGTGGAAGTCGAAGTATTGCCTGCCAGGTATTTGTCTAAGTGAGAAATTATAACACAACATTCAGTCAGTTGATCAGAGGGGATATTTCACATTCAAGGATTCAGTATTAATAAATGGGCATCTGTAAAGAAATGTGTCTAGTTTCCTACTAACTCTGAGGGGCATTCGTTTTAGGGACAGGTTGGCTGATGATTCTTGCATACTGACATGAGCCACATACATCTTTTTGTTAATCCATGTGTTAATAAGACTCTGCATAAGAGGATTTATTTTGTTTGGGAACTGCAGTTTATGTTAGTGGTTGTAGTGTGCTGAATGCTTACAAATGCAAAACAGGTTGGGAAGTTTAAACTATCCACTTGTAGGTTGTTTTGGGAGTATTCTGTGAACTTTTATTTTTTACCCCATAAGGAATCTAGTTATTAGTGTGGGGATGAGGGTGTAGTATCCATCTGCATACTACTGTGTAGGTACATGCTCTGTTGGAGCACACTGGGAAAACAGCAGTACCCTGTTACTATAGGTTGTTTGGTGCCAACCTGGATAAGAGCAGTACCCTTTTGCTAGATGTTTGTATGCAATGTGTACACCATGGTATATTAAGTTGGGGATGTGTACTAACCTGTGTTGAACAGGTGCATGGGGGAGTACCCCATGTTGCGCTCAGTAGGGAAAGAATAGTACTCCATCATGAATAGTTGCATGGGGGAGTATTTCATGGTGTGCTAAGGTTGGGAAGAGACGTACCATAGGATTGGGGAGCAGCTCGTGGTTGTGATATGGGAGAAGAGAAGAACCATGCTGCAAGAGGTTGCAAGATGAAGCACCCCAATGAATGAAAATGTGAGGAAGTGAAGTAAGTGTGATAGCCACAACTTTTGCCTTAGTTTTCTCCAGCACCAGTTGCAACCCTGTAAAAATGAGAAGATTTGGTCAGTGTGTGGTACCGGAGACAGCATATATTTGTGACTGTCTTATGGTACATTTAATTTGCAGTTTGTGAGTAATGGGGTCAGAGTTGTAGTGTTTGATGTAGCTCTATGTATTGTAGAGGGAATTTCTGTGTCTGATGTCAATGGTTGTATTGCTGGACTGTTCTAGGGTTTGAATGTTGTATTGTGTCAATTTTTTTGTATGTTTCAAATGGAGACTGTCATCATTGTGTTTGGGACACATCCTGACTTTTTCTGGTGCAGTTTCCATACAGAGTGGTACTGGGTGCATATTATGTACTTTTTCCACATCAGGCACATAGTTTTGATGGATTGGCCAGCTAGTGTTGTAGTAAAGTAGCATCTTTCTAGTATAGTTACCCCTACTTTCTGCCCGATGTCTGTGTGTTTAGATTGTAGTACACAGGATCCTGCTAATCAGGACCCTAGTGGCTGTGCTCTCTCCTCTAACTTTGGTTGTTTGGTAACTTTTACACCTCATAATTGGCATACTGGTGCACCCATGTAAGTCCCTAATATATGGTGCTCAGGTACAAAGAGCATTGTTGGTACACCAGAGGTCTCCTATGGGATGCAGCATGTATTATTCCACCCATGGAAGCCAATGCAAACTGTGGGCCTCATTACAACCCTGGCGGACAAAGACCGCCAGGGCTGTTCTGTAGGTTGCACCGCCAACAGGCTGGCGGTGCAAACTCGCACATTACGACCGCAGCGGAAGCTCCGCGGTCGCACCGCCGGGACCGGCGGTTTTCAGCCACGTTGGTCCCGGCGGATACAATCCTGCAGGGCAGCACTGCTTGCAGCGCTGCCAAGGGGATTATGAGTCCCCCTCCTGCCAGCCTTTTCATGGGCAGTGCAGGGGACCCCTGGCACAGCCCCATGAAGCTTTTCACTGTCTGCATAGCAGACAGCCTAAGGCATGGGCAGTGCAGGGGCCCCACAACTCCTCTTTCTGCCAGGCTTTTCTGCATAGCAGACAGTGAAAAGCACGACGGGTGCAACTGCACCCATCGCACGGCCGGCTCCATTTGGAGCCGACTCCCATGTTGCGGCCGTCATCCCCGCTGGGCCGGCGGACGGAAACTCAGTTTCCACCCGCCAGCCCAGCGGGATGTCGAAATGGCCACCGCGGGAGTGCCCGCCAAAGTTGTAATGAGGGCCTATGTCTGCAGGCCTGCCATTGCAGCCTGCGTGAAATAGTGCATGCACCTTTCACTCTAGATGTAAGGCTTGCCTTATGTCGCGGTCACCGCACCTGGACACTTTAAGTCACCTCTATGGTAGGGCCTTGAGCCCAAGGGCAGAGTGCATGGTCCTGAGTGTGAGGGCACCCCTGTATAAGTAGAGGTGCCCCTACAAACCCCAGACTCCATTCCCTAGGCTTTGTAAGTGTGGTGAAGCCATTTTAAGGTATGTAGTAGACACTGGTCAACATGAGTAGTCCAACACATAATGGCTGCTCCGAACCTAGGCATGTTTGGTACCAAACATATTGGAATCATGCAACTACACTGATTCAGGTATTAGTTGAATGATACCATGTACTCTGTGGACTCCTTAGTGGATCCCCAAGATCTGCCTGTACAGACTTGAATGGTGTGACTGCAAGCCTGCGCTGCTGCAAACCCTTAGACACTGTTCTGCCTTCCCGCAGCTGAGCCTAACTCAAGCAGAGGGAAGGCAGAACAAATGGTTTCCTGTAGGAGGGAGATGTGTTCTAGTCTCCTTTAGAATCAGGTGTCTCTGGGCTGGGGTGGGATGGCCTCCCAGCACCACCAGACTGCTATGAAGGGCACATTTAGTGCCCTCCATGCATAAAAACATTTGCACCAGACCAGGAACACCGGTTCCCGCTCTGGCACGAAACCACATTAAGGACAAGGGAGTAACCATCCCCCTGGCCAGCCCCTCCCCTAGGGAGGTGCACAGAGAACTGCCAGGTGGCCGTTGCATATTGTTAGTAACCTTTTCCTGACATAAAATTATGAAATACTGTCCTGTATGTGTGCGTGATTCATATCACGCCATCTTGAGGACTGAGAGACATCTGACAGTTCTCCTTTTTTACAAAAAGTGTACTTTTCCTTCTGGTGCAAAGGGGATCTACCAGATGGCACACCAATAATATCTGGGTGAACAAAATAACTCTTTCCCCAACCGCAGCGCCACCCAGACATTAGTCCTAATTGAAGTGCTGGGCCTACCCCATTTTTAAATAACGTTTATTTTTGTTATTTTAAAAATAATTACAGTGCTCTAAAGTTCATCCCCTTTTTACTTATAAGCAATTTTTAAATGCTGCTTGTTCTTTTTAAGTTCTTGGTTATGGTATTTCTTTGTTATGGTTTTTTCATTTGCACTTCATGCCCTACTCAGGAGGCAATGAGCAGCCAATAGATCGAGAGTAGTGTCTGCATCATGTCGTCCAGTGGAATAGGCTTTACATGTAGTCGCTTAACTGCATTTAGGCAGTCGGAACTCCATCACTGTGTACCTTACCTTCACAGGAGGCTTCTCCGCAAACCACCTGGCAACCCACTGCCACGGGTCGCTAAGTGTAGCTCAAATCAGAAATTACCCTCCCCCAAACCTCCCTCCAAGGGGAGAGACCGAGCTGCGCCAAGCCACCTTGTCCTATCACCTTTCCATATCACTGAGATGAGCACGGCATCTCGTATAAAGTGTGAATAACATGTTAGGAGGGGCTGTAGGAGACATGACAACTCAATTGTGCTTGCCAAAGCCACATGGTGGATTTTGAAGTCAAGGGAGTAGGGGTTTAATCTGCCTTACAACATGGTTGTAAACTTTATTTTTTAAGTATGTGAAAATTAGAAGTACTTAATTGAATAGGTAATTTGACCTCAACTAGAGTCATTAGACCCTTTTTATATTGCAGAGACTATTCATTAGAGTGCAGGAAACCGCTTGTCAACGCGGATCAGCTGCCTCCTTGACCTGCAAAGACATGTAGTGGACATCGGTGAGGGAGAAGACTCCAAGCTGGTGTCAAAGGGTGGACACATACAAACTAAAAAGACCACCGAGGACAGATGCTTGTGGCACCACATAAGGTAGTAACTGGTGGACCAGGGCAATCCTAGTGCTTGGACTCAGACGTCCAGAACACCAGGCTATTCCAGATCTCGCAGAGGCAAGGGAGGTGAGAGGATGCTGAAGGCAGCTGATAGGTCCTGATTGAAAAGAGCTCTTCTGTCCATAACACAGACAGAAATCAATTCCATTTTTCTTTACCTTCAACTGGAAAAAAAAAATCTGTACAAGTTAAAAACATATATTTGGCACGTAAAAGCAGAGGGTAAGATACAGAGGGTGGTAGAGCTGCTGGATGGTGTGGGAGGTGTATAGAAATAGAATGGAGACAGAGGTGATAATTTGTATAAACAGGAAAAACCTGGTCTGGTGGGCTTGCGGGGGCAGGGAGCACTAAGTATTAGTTACTGGGTGACACTTCCTTCTAGTGAGACCCCACATGTATTTGTACAAGGATACATTTTAAGGCTGCTGCGGGTCTATTACATTTGCTACTGTTTCCAGCACTATCACATATGAATTTGAGCATTCAATGTAAATTTTGCATCCTACCTCCATTTGCTGATTAGTTACCTATCGCCATAACACACCCCTTGTTCCACAGAAGTGTTGTTACATGGACAAGCGCAAGTGAGGTAAACAACAAGAGGCTTATGAAGCTTTAGTTTCTGGGACAATGGCTCTTTCAAATTTGTTATCAATCGTCACTGTAAGATACCTTTCCATGCACGGTGGCCAAAAACACTCCATCCTCATTTTGGGTTTGCAGATCTGATTTGACTGCACCAATATTCTTTTCCTCACAATTCAGACAACATTTTAGGTATCATAAATTATAAGTATCGATTTTAGAGATTATAATTTGTCTGATATGTTTTTTGCCACATTGCCCAATACCCAATAGATATATAATCAGCTCTCTGTAGCTGCAGTCGTCCATCAAGGACAGCCATGCTGTGAAAGTAGAAGCTTGGTCAACACCACAAGAATACAAAGGTTACTATTGTCAAAAAAGTGTGCACACTCCTCTGTTTGTCCAATTGATACCCTATTGCATAAGGTTCAATATAACACATTAAGGACAATATCCAGCATACAAAGCAACCGAACTGTTCAGTCAGCACTGTGGTAGCGAGTGCGTCATCTGGAAATGCCATTTTCAGCAAATAGCTGTCACGTGTTCACAAAAAGAGTGGTAGAGAGAAGAACACATTATTAACTTAATAAATAAAATCACAGGAAAAATGCCTTTATTATCACATAATCTGATATTGCAACATGATATGCATCCTATACTAAAATGCGTGTGACATGCAGTTCTTGGGTTGAATCCTGGCGTGTCTACTAGGGTAGAACAACCTCCCAAGGTCGGCAGAATTAGTTCTGTGCAATGGAGGAATAATACCAGCTGTTACCCATCTACTACAGTTTCCCATCTGAATTGTTTGTATCTTATTGTTTATGTTTTTTTTGCAATTTTATACAGCACAATCTCGACCCGAAGGTACTGGAGGGCTTTACATGAGCACCAGTTACCTTAAACAATACCACATTCATTTTTTAGGCAGCGGGAGATTAAAAGGTGAGTCCAGCATCACAGAATGCTGAGCGGACGCAGAGAAGGGACCTGGCCATTCCACCACCTCCTCTCCCCCATCCACTGCACAGAGCACCGACATCCTTTAAGGGCCGGTTGGCACTTTTTAACCCCTTTGCTGTGCACTACCCTCCCTTGTGGGGGTCACACCAGGGAGGGGGTCGCACCCGAGGATTATTATTTTTTTTTTTTAAACTCCCCGGGAGACACGGAAACGTTTCCGTGTCTCCCCCCCCACACCCCCCCGGGGACATTTTTTTTTATACTGAGGCTTGATCGCGCCCCCCCAAGGGGTTAATTTTTTTTAAAGAAAATAAAGAATTTGACAGGGGGTCGCCCGTGGGGAGGGCGACCACCTGTGGGGGCAATACTTTTTTTTGGCCCCCAAGGAAACCATACAACTACTAAAAAAAAATATAGATCTATCTATCTATCTATCTATCTATATATATATATATATATATGTAGCTAGATATATCTATCTACACGGATATATCTATAGATAGATCTATATATATATATATATATATATATATATATATATATATATATATATATATATATATATATATATATATATATTATATACAGATCTATCTATAGATATATCCATGTAGATATGCATTTCAGCTGCAGCTTTTAGGCAGCAATAAAAAAAAAGTCAAGTAAGTCTTGTGATTATGTTTTTGCTACAAAACGATCAGACTTTTGTCTAGTGGCAGTTTTCGTGCCATAAAGAAGCGCCGAAGGTTTCTATGCCTACTGCAAAGGGCAAATCTGTATTTTATGTAAATAGCCGAGTACATTAGTAAAGTCAGTCACATCCTGCGCTATGATACAAATTAAATGTATGTGCGGGATGGGGGGGGGGGGGGGAACGGCTAAGGAGAGATGAAAGGAACTTTTGCTGGATGGTAATGAGGGAATCCGAGGAGGAGAACATGGGAGTGGGAGCACCAATAATGATTGTTGGACTGGGCGCAGGAGGTGCTAAAGACTGTGACGAATGGTATGTGACAAGGTGTTTTTTGAGTGTCTTGAAAGAACGTGCTGGTTGAGGAATGAAGCGCAGGTAAGGTGGCCTCTACTGTTGCACGTATCACACACACACACCAGCAATTTTGTGACTGTCTACGTAGGCTAGTGTTTGAGAGCAACCGTTTAGCTAATAGCAAAGATGGCATCTTGATGGATGACTGCTGCTGACGCCGTCACTCGGGTTATCGAGGACAGCTCTGACATAGGTTCAGAGACTGAGACAGCAGATACTGAGACAGCATCTGAGAGACAGGACAATGGCGCAGACTCTGGGAGTGATTTTTCAGTCAGAGAAGTCCCATTGAATAACTCCTCTTCCAGTAAATTATGAGGGAGGCGCAAGCACTGTCTGTGCAACGGGGCAATAGTGTGTTAGCCCAACCAAGAGAGCAGGTAAATGCGGTGACAAACACAGAGAGAGAGAGTGCTCTCTTGGGAGCTCCCAATTTAGTTCAGCCCCAAATTCCACCGCCCAAATGGTATTATGGAGACATCAGAATTATCTATCACAAAACAAACTGGTTTTGTAAGGTAGGCACCTGTGTTTTTGGTCCTGGGTTCAGTGGCCATATAGGGAAACATACTAAAACCAAACATTTCTGGAAACTAGACATCCCGGGGAGTCCACAGAGGAGCGACTTGTGCGGATTCCCAAAGGTTTTCTTACTCAGAATACCCTGCAAAGCTGAAATAATCAATAAAAACTCAATTTTACTTGCATTTCTGTCACACAAAACTACAGGAATATGCTGGGATCCACAAAACTCCTACCACCCAGTGATTCCTCACCTGTCCCGATAAAAATACTACCCCACTTGAGTGCCTATACCTAGTGCCTGCATCAGGAATAGATCATCCCAGGGTCAACAGTTACCTCATGTAAGGACCAACATTGACCGTTGGGTGATCTATTCCTGTCGCAGGCAGTAGGACTACCCATACAAGTGAGGTACCATTTTTATCGGGAAACTTGGGGGAACGCTGGGTGGAAGGAAATTTGTGGCTCCTCTCAGATTCTAGAACTTTCTGTCACCGTAATGTGAGGAAAAAGTGTTTTTTGGCCACATTTTGAGGTTTGCAAAGGATTCTGGGTAACAGAACCTGGTGAGAGCCCCACAAGTCAGCCCATCCTGGATTCCCCTAGGTGTCTAGTTTTCACAAATGTGCAGGTTTGGTAGGTGTCCGTAGGTGCCGGCTGACATAGAGGCCAAAATCTGTCTAGCTGTCTAGGCACTTTGCACAAAACACGTCAGATTTCAGTGTAAAAATGTGATGTGTCCATATTGCCTTTCCTGTCGCGAGCATTAGACCTACACATGCAAGTGAGGTACCATTTTTATCGGGAGACATGGGGAAACACAGAATAGCACAACAAGTGTTCTTGCCCCTTGTCTTTTCCACATTTTTTCCTTCCAAATATAAGACAGTGGGTAAAAAAGACGTCTATTTGAGAAATGGCCTGTAATGCGCATGCTAGTATGGGCACCCCGGAATTCAGAGATGTGCAAATAACCACTACTTCTCAACACCTTATCTTGTGGCCATTTTGGAAATACAAATGTTTTCTTGATACCTATTTTTCACTCTTTATATTTCAGCAAATGAATTGCTGTATACCCAGAATAGAATGAAAACCCATTGCAAGGTGCAGCTCATTTATTGGCTCTGGGTACCTAGGGATCTTGGTGAACCTACAAGCCCTAAATATCCCTGCAACCAGAAGAGTCCAGCACATGTAACGGTATATTGCTTTCGAAAATCTGACATTGCAGGAAAAAGTTACTGGGTAAAATGTGGAGAAAAATTGCTGTTTTTTTCAGCTCAATTTCAAAAACAATTTTATTCAGCTGTTATTTTCTGTAGGAAAACCTTGTATGATCTACACAAATGACCCCTTGCTGAATTCAGTATTGTATCTACTTTTCAGAAATGCTTAGCTTTCTGGGATCGAGTACTGGTTTCACACCCATTCCTGTCACTAACTGGAAGGAGGCTGAAAGCACTACAAATAGTAAAAATGAATTATGTCCCAATAAAATGCCAAAAATGTGTTGAAATATGTGGTTTTCTGATTCAACTCTGCCTGTTCATTAAAGCTGAAAGATGGTGATTTTAGTACTGCAAACCCTTTGTTGGTGCCATTTTCAGGGACACACCACAAGCCTTCTCCTGCAGCCCTTTTTCCCATTTTTTTGAAAAAAAACCAAAAATTTTAGGTGTATTTTGGCTAATTTCTTGGTCTCCTCCAGGGGAACCCAGAAACTCTGGGTACCTTTAGAATCCCTAGGATGCTGGAAAAAAGGACCCAAATTTGGCCTGGATAGCTTAAGCGGACAAAAAGTTATGAAGACCTTTTGTCCTAGTCTCTTGCTGAATTTTTTTGAAATGCACACGTTTTTGTGAAATGGGCTCTCTGGGTGACACTCATGGACTTTGATGCTGTGTTGCAGCTGGATTATAGCTGTCGGCTTCTGTCACGGTTGGGACCCGGGAGGCTGGTCGGGGCCTGGATACTTTTTTCTCTTACCTTGTGTTCTGTAAGTGTGCCTTCCCTGATATATGTTGTCTGTTTCTTCCATTTCAATAATAAATAATAAAAATTAAAAAAAAGTTATGAAGGCCTAAGCACGAACTACCCCAAATAGCCAAAAAAGGGCTCAGCACTGTGGTGGGGGAAAGGCCCAGCAGCTAAGAGGTTAAAAAAAATAAGCAAATAGCCAAGAACCAGGGGTGGGCTACCACCTTGTATTTGTCACAGGCAGGACGGCAGGCATCTCCCTGTGGGGGTTGTTAAGCCCAAGGTTGTCGCAGTTTACTCTACAGCTCCCTACAGAGCTGCAGTCATTCGGCTCTCACAGTGCAAAGAAAACAGCAGCAGCCGCCAGCGCCCGCCATACGTGCTGATTAACCTCCGAAGGTAAATCCCCGTGGCCGGACCCACAGGTGCAGGGCCTGCTTCTCCTCTGCAGGGGTCCGTCCGCCCCTTCCAAGCTCGGCCCCTCTGCCGTGACACTCGCGCACTGCAGGTGCACGTGAACACCACAGAGGTCACCGGACGAGAAACGACAAAGGAACAAAAAATATACAAATTCAGCACTGAACACAATATGGGCCAACCGTGTGAAGTTTGGCAAACTGTTTAACAATTTTCACAACGGGGTTAATGTTTAATTGCGTCCCGCCCATCGCTGCGTGTACGTACAAAGAGTGCGAGCGGCTCCATGCCGGCTGGACTGAAGGGCACCTACCGTCGTCCCACCGTCCGGCAACCACAAGGTGCTGCTGGAACACCCCTGCTACAGCAGATTTGTCAAGCGCGGTAAGAGGATGGGGAAGTGTGTGTTTGTGTGAAGAGATCCACGTGCGTGTGTGCGCGAGACAGATGTTTTGGGGCTGAGAGAGATGTGCGGTGGTAGGGCGAGTTGTGTGTGAGAGATATATGGAGCTGACAGAAATGCGAGTGGGGCAGAGAGAGGGAGGTGTGTTAGAGCGAGAAAGATGGATGTATAAAGGAAATAACAGAAATGTGTTCATGTGCCCTTCATGGTACTACTTTGGGAACTCAGAAAAGCCTTGTGCGCCGACCCCAAAATGTCTACTCTTGATTCATAAAAGCGCAAGGAGGGCACGGTTCTTTCTACCCGTACTAAGTATATGAATGCTCCAGGAATATTGCCATTTTAGATGTTTTGGGGTTCAATTTACAAAGACATTTAAGAATCTGTAAATTTCTGCTATAGGAGTTAGTATTTACAGGTACTTCTAAATGTCCTCGAGAAGTAACTCAGATAGCTCTAAGAGTCTAAGCAATGCGAACGGCTTGATCTTTAAATCAGAAGCCACGCACTTAAACATTAAAGCTGACTTTACAAGAAAGCAGAATGCTTTTGGAATAAGAAAAAAATGCAGATTTTTTTTTTTTTTCCGCCTACGAGGTTTTCTGACTGACGTTTGTAAAGTATTCATATTTGGAATACATACATAATGCGTACTATATAGCCTATGGTGCATAACATTCATTATTTCTCCCACACTAACAGTAATGTTCACCATCTACTAGCGTTTAAAAGAATACTCACAGGGACGGCCACTCCTCATATTTGTAGGAAAAGAAAAATAATACCATGCCATGTATCAGAGGTTGGGGTCTCATTACAGCTAAAAAAAAAAAAAAAAAAACACACCTTAGACTACATTTATCTACTTCTCTTTTACATTTGTTTAGGAGAGGGGCGGGCTTGAGAGCGATGTACAAGTCCAATAGCACATTCAGAATTAATCCCTCAGATCACAAGCTCCCTGAGCAATAGAAACCTACAATTTACAGGAGTGAAGGATATGCTGTAGCACAGACTGCTGCTATTTCGAGCAAAAACACTCTGCGATCACAGATTGTTGATTAAATTGAAGCTATTCATAATACTGGAGGACATTTTTCACCCATCATTACTATAGGTCTCCGGAAGTGCTTCTTTTTGTAGATTTTTAAAGCACTACAATAAGGAGCCAATCAGCTGTTTTTCCAGATTCGGCCGATAATATGACATTCTATCTGAATCGGATTATGAATCCCGTTTGCAGGGGCCTAGCTATAATTGGTGCAGCAGAAGCAGTGGCACCAGAACCCTGAAGGCCCAATGAATCCAGATAATAGCTCAATTTTACTACCACAACAGGAGTCAAGGGGTCCGTTTCCTTGCTGCACCGAACATCAACTTGTAAGTGTATACCTGGGTTATTCGTCCACTCAAAGCATGCAAAATACCTTGGGACAATTCCTGTAAAATGAGGACTAACATGCTGGAATCAGCTGCGAACCATGATTTCTGTATTTCATTTCTTCTCCAGCTGAAAACCTCAGAAACAGTCCTATAATTGGGTGTGACTACTCAGAGAGAAGGCTAACACTAGACATAGCACATTCCAATGCCCAGTTAGATGCACAAATGCAAAGACAATAAATTAACATGAAGTACCAGCCCTTGTATATTTTATCTTTATTTCCAAGGGTATACATGTGCGATATACAGATCAGCTCACTGTGTGAATTAGCAATGGCATTTGATAAATTCTGCCAAAAAATGAAGTGCATCAGACTTTTCTTGAAATGTACGTGGTAGGGAGTGACGTTAGTAAATCAAGCTACACAGTTCTGGGAGACAGACGCTCTCTCAAAGGCAGGGATTTCTGAACAAATGGAATCATTGTAGCATGCATGTCCAAGCCAGTGGAAAAACGCAACCCAGGCATGTTTTACATATTATGCTCTTGGTGTTTTCAGAACATATTCCACCATCTGCTGCACAATCTGCAGATTTTAACAGAACTTACGAAAATTGTTGCACAGATGGTGCAAGGCTGTGCTAGGCATTGTAGGAAGGTTAACTGTTCACCTTCAGCGGACTACTGCTATCTGCACTTTAGAGAGGTGCCGTTGTTGTTCTGATAGTGTAAATATCCCCATTTGATAAGCTGGGTGCTTTTGTCTGAAGCAGGGAACAACACATAAATGCTAATGACTCTAAAGCCGATTCTTCCACTACAGTCTCAAGTCGATGCCTTTGTAAAGACTGTGCTTGATTTAGAGTTTGGTGGACGGGTTACTTTGTCACATTATATCAAATGCACTTGTAATACGGCAGACAGGATATCCGTCAACTCTGGGGCAGAGTAATCCCTCAGCCAAACTGTAATTGAGGCCCTATATCACAACACAGTGTCTCCAGTTTTGTTTAGAGTATTTCTATGGATATATCACTTCATAAATTTAAGGATGAGCGGGAATTCAGACAAAACAGCCCCATAACAGTAATAAAACACTAAATCTGGTAACAAATTAACATGTAAATCATGGTAAAATGTATATAGCACTTCATAACCCCCAAAAGACCCTAAAATAATTTAAGGATAGTCAAGTAAGAAGTTTTTCTGTTTGTTATGAATTGTTGGTAGAGTATGGTGTTTTCAGTTTGGTCCCTGGTACGCAGTGTTGTTTAGGCACACAGTGCTGTAAATGTCACCCTCATTTTATTAATACAGTAACAAAAGCTGCTACTACTGAAAATAAAAGGCAGTACAGCATTAATCCCATAGGGCTACAGTCTCCACCAGTGTATATGTACAAAGGGGTGTGTGTCCACACCACAGGTACTTACAAACCGAGGGCCATCTTTGTCAGGATGGATACAAAGTGAAACAGCAGGTTTCCTTTAATGCTGCTGTACTGCACTGGCCTACTTGTGGTTCATCTAGCTGACATCTTTAAGCTACAATGGAAGTGAAGCACAGATTCACAAAGATGAGGTGGGATTCCATAGTGTCCCACTTAGATCTAGGATTGGAAGACATATTTACAGGAGACCCGGTCCAATATTTCATGTGGAAACAGGCTGCCATCAACTTCCATAAAACTCCCCATGGCCACATTCTTGTTACCCTAGGCATTGTGATGCCAATATAAACATTTACATCTGGTCAGATTTTTGTATTCTATACGGCCCTTCACCTGATCGTACAATGAGCATCAGCAGCTAAGCAAGACTAGTCAATAAAGAGAACAGAAATGGCATCACAAGGAAAGCTCATCCCCCACGGCCACTTCTATTGCACCACAACACCAGTGCCAATTCTCCAAGGGAAAGCATTTTTTTTTTTTGTTTAGAAGACCTGTGCTTGAGTGTGTGAGACACCATAACGCAACTTGAGGCATAACCCACTCACCTATTTCTATATGAGAAGAAACATTTTATTATCTTTAGGTAAAAATTCCCTTTATTGAGATGCATGTCACCATGAACTGCTAGGCCAAGTAAATTAATTTTCTGGTTGAACTTGTTCAATTGAACCATAAATCTCACTTTAGCAAACAAATGTGTCTCAGTACCATCGTATATTTCTCATCTTAATCTAAAAGCTAATGTCTTGGCAAGCATGAACTCCATACACCAAAGAACGTGCCAAGATTTGGAAGCTAATCAAAGCACACATTTCTAAAACACAACGAAAAGCACAGATGGACAAAGAAAGAAATGACATTTATTTGAAATAAAGTGACAATAGGTGGATAGTATCTGACAAATTCTAATAAAATTAAAAGTAAATGCACATGGGATTACATTTTAAAGCCACTATGTTTCAGAAATGTTCATGACACCTTTATAAAACCACCTAGTACACGTTTTTACATCAGACCTGACGTGTAACCTTCTTCTCAATGGACATTTGTGGTCTAAAAATTGTGGGCCACCCACAAAGCACCTGTAAGTTCACCAACAAAGAAGTCAATCCGCACCCACATCCTGAACAAAGACTTTTCCATCCTTTGAAAAAGGCATCACCCAAGACAGTGATTGTTCCTTCTGATGCATCACGCAAAGCTGTAAGTTTGAATACTCAAAATGGGCGACTGCATTAGCTATTAACAAAATAAAGTAGATGACGTGTAAACCAGAGAAGTAATTAACTTCTCCTCTGGGTTAGTGATGCAGCAGTAACCGAGAAAGACTTTGTAGGAGAAATCCCCTGGTATTTAAATATTTATTGTTATTCCTCCAATATTTTAGTAACATTGTAATTCAACAAGTCAAGCAAGACGTTTCATTGCTTCTCTAACCAAGTGCATTCAATAGTTTTGATTGGTTCCAGTCCCTTGAGAAAGACCCAAAGGATGTTTTCTGTGACACATTTCAGTAGATCTATCTCGCTGTCTGTCGCCACAAAACTTTGGGATTTAACGGATCCTCCCGCTGAACACTAGGAATGGTTTTAGCAGTACACATGAAACCGAATCCACGCACAACACGTTCTGATGCTACCAATTCAGATTTAAGGATAAAGCAAAGGAAAAGTACAAATTAAGTGCTTGCACTTATTGCAATATTTCACTTCCTTACACACTGCAACCCTCTGTCTTACTTCAATAAAAGAATCATCATTTTGCACCAGAAAGAGAAACAAATGACAATGAGTATTGTATGACATAGTAGCAAGACCAGGTTGCTATGTATCTGTGATAATTTTTAAGAGAGGCTTTCAGTATGGTAACAGCAGGTTCTTAATTATATTTGTTCTCAAATTTAGCAAGTTTCCTTCCGGTCTATACCCAATAATGACTGAGAATCCACATGCACATGATTTTGTTGAATCTGCAGAGTAGACAATCCGCCTTCAGAAAAAAGGTCGAGATAAAGAAACAGATGCTGAATTTTAATGGGAGCTCAAATGTACTCAGATGCGCTCCAATAAGAGGAAATTGCACACCACTATGCAACACATTTCAATGTTAATTGCATATATGAAATGATAAAGGATGTCACTCAATGATACCTAGTTATTCAACCCTGGAAGGATAAAATGTGTGCAGCTGCCTTGATTGAAATATGTGATCTGCGGCCTACACACACAAAAGACTGCTCATTAACACCTCACAATGACAATCAGATGTAGGAGTACATTACCAAAGGCTATCCCAGAAGATCTCTTCACCATTTTCCCTCAAAGCTATGCTTACCGAGGATTAAAAATCTAAAAACAAAATATCTCAGAATGGACAGCCCAGTGATATAACCAGCTAAGTGGAATTTGGTCATAACAAATACATAAAGGGACCTGGAGAATAGCTAAACAGGGCCAGTTTACTGAAAACCATAAACTGTGTGCTCTCTCAAACAATCTGCATTCATCACACTCCAAAGCGCTACGCCACATAACATAAGCGCACCTCGGTGGTCATCATACACAACTTGTGTACACTTCTAGCAAAGGATCAAAACAAAGACAACACACTTCTAACCACATACCCTACATAGACTAGTGTGCTTCCCATGGAGGTAAACTCATTTGCGCCACACAGGGGTAGTAAGTGCATAATTATTATTGCAAAACAATACAGTACAACATGCTTGATTACAAAAACTCAGAAGTAACAGCTTGCTTGGTTCACCTATCACTTCAGACCTTACTTTTGCAGGTTCTAAGCACTGTTTATAACGGATAGTATCACAATGTAATTGTAGCCAAATCAACTTCTTCAGAAAATGGAAGGCTGTGTATAAGCGGACCATGTGCAAACCATTAGGTAAGGTCAAGGACACAATTTAAACAAAGGAGAAATATGTTTCTTGTGACTGCTCCAGTGAACTGGCATTAAAGAAATTCAGTTTTTTATGTATGTATGTATGTATGTATGTATGTATGTATAGCTTGATTTAATTACTTACCCCCACGCCACAACCGGAAAACCTGGTTGCAGAAAAGAATAAGGTATAATAAGCGTACAATTTCCCAGTCATTTCTTTCACATAAGAGCTTATTGCTACATCAAACCAATTGTTTTTGGTGTAAAAATGCACACGAGGCACACACCGCTAATTGACCCGTCTTTCAGTATGCTACAGGGGAAAAACCTTTCCATGGAGATGACCTTCATAGTCTGGTCCTGTCATCAAGTGTCAAACAGCTAGACCCGAAAACGAGGAATTTTGCATCTTTAGGTCGACCGTGCAAGCACTTTGACCTGTTGTAAGTACTGTGGCTTTTAACCAAGCCCACCCCACGTCCATCACTATCACTCGTTCATGGGCTTGCCTTTCAATAATCCTAAATGCTTTACTTTTGTCCCGCCTTGGGGCGGTTTTGTTACCGCCTTGGACACCAACCCTGTTACATGGATAATTGCACGTTTGCCGATACGTTTGACTGTGAGCGAACTTTTTTCTTTTTGTGTCTCTCCTTCCCACTCATGGAAGCCGTGGGACTCTGAATATCCTCGCTTATGTTAACCAATGTTTTACACTTAATTTTTAATTTATGTGGCATAAAAAAGATCCAGTTGGGAATTTACATTAACAGCTCTAACTCGAGCAAATGCAAGACCCATTGCATTGCAAATACTTGTTTGTATTTCTCTGTGCCCGTATACAGAGCAAACTGAGCCTCCCTCCATGTTTCTGGTACTCAGAGATATGCCATTCAATAAGTAGTGCTCTGGTGTAAAAGCAGCGGTGTGCTACATTTTGAAGTATCAGGACAAATAGATGAAAATCAAATTAAAAGCCAAATAATGACTGAAAGTACTTCTTCTTTGTATTTTCTTGTACCATTTATTACCGTGTGAGGGGGTGGATGAGCGGGTGTGTCAGGAGCTGAATGGATAAGGACGTGCATGGATGATTTGGTACATACGTGAAAGACGAGTGCATGGATAGTTACTGGAAAGAGAAGGCAGGTGCCTGGAGAAACACGGTGTATACTAAGTACAGATAGACATGCGTAAGGATACACGTGACATAGGGATATGGTACATATCACTAAACCCCAAACATGACAATTCAGACACTGGGTGGTTATAACCTGAACGATCAGCAGGAATGCTATCCTGAGGGATTTCCAGAGGTTAGACAAAATGCAAGCATTCCTATCATCACTTTCTGGGTGTTTGAGTTAACTCAGTGCCCCATGTTTGGAGATGAGCAGTGTGTCTCCCGGTGTGGTAGGTGCAACAGGGCCCCACGTCTAGGAATGAGAAGTGCGTGTCTCAGTGTGGTTAGTAACACAGAGCCTGATGACTGTGGGTAATCAATGTGTCTTTCAGTGCAATATATAAACACTAAAGGATCCCAATGCCAGGGGCAGAGTACTGTGTGTACCTGTACAGTAAGGGCTACAGGGCCTGATGTCTGGGGATGATCAGCGTGTGTTTTAGTACTTTAAGTACAACAGTGCTCTATGCCTGGGGATTAAAAGGATGCGTCTAGTGGGGTGCGTCCCTCAGCGCTTGATGTCCAGGAATTAGTGTATGCCTGTGTTTATGTGTGTGTGATTCATATCACTCTGTCTTGAGGGTTAAGAGACACCTGCCAGTTTCTTTTAGGGCAAAGGAGATCTACCAGCTGGGAAAACAATGATATTTGGATGAACAAGATAACTCTTTTCCGAACTACAGCCCCACCCCCAGTCACTAGCCCTAAATGAAGTTCTCAGCCTATCCCGCCTTTTTCTTTAACGTTTGTTATTTTTTTTTATTTAAAAAAAAAAAAAATACAGTGCTCTAAAGTTCATCCCCGTTCTACTTCATGATAAGCAATTTTTAAATGCCACTTGTTCATTAGAGCTTCTTGGTTATGGTATGTCTTTATTATGAATTCTTCATTTTCACCTAATGCCCTAGTCAGGAGGCAATGAGCAGCCAGAAGATCAAGAGTAGTGTCTGTACCATGTTGTCCAGTGGAATAAGCTTTACATATAGTCGTCCAACAGCATTTAGGCAAGCTGCAACAAAGGCATGTATGAACTCAAAGGGCCATGTACATTGAATTGCAATTAAAAGTGCATAATCTATTCAGGAGGAGCTCCATCACCGTGTACCTTATTTCCACAGGATGCTTCTCCACAAACCACCTGGCAACCTATTGCGACAGGCCGCTAAGAGTAACTCAAATTACAAACCCATCTCCCCCCAAACCTCTCTCCCAGTGGAGAGAGAGAGAGCTGCTCCAAGCCACCTTATGTCTATCACCTCTCCATATCAATGAGATAAATATGGCATCTAGTATACTGTGTGAATAGTATGGTAGCAGTGCGATGTAGGAGACATGATAACTTAACCATGCTTGGCAGAGCCAAATGGTGCATTTTGAAGTCGAGGGAGTGGGGGTTTAACCAATCTGACAAAACATGGTCTAAAACTTTATTTTTTATGTATGTGAAAATTGGAAGTACTTAAGTAAGTAATCTGGTCCCAACTAGTGTCAGTAGTCCCTTTTTTGTGCTGCAGAGGTAGTTGGTTGGGGTGCAGGAAACAGCTTGACTACGCACATCAGTTGTCTCCCCTTGAACTGCAAAGGCACATACTGGACGCCGGTGAGGGAGGACACTCGAACCTGAGCTCAAGGGTGGAAACATATATACTAATAAGACCACATAGGACAGATGTTTGTGAAATCACACAAGTTAGAGACCGGTGAGGAAATGCATTGTACTACTGCAGTCCTATTACTTGGACCCAGACGTCAAGCACACTAGGCTATTCCAGGTCTCAAAGAGCCAAGGGAGGTGAGACGATGCTGAAGGCAGCTGATAGGTCCTGCATAAACGGAGCTTTTCTGTTCACAACATAGACAGAAATCAATTCAATTTTTAATTACATTCAACTGAAAAAAAGACCTCTTTCTACAAGTTAAAAACATTTATGTGGCACGTAAGAACAAGCGTAAGATGCCAGGGGTGGTCAAGCTGCTGAATGGTGAGAGAGGTGTACAGAAATAGCACCTCTGTCTGCATACTAATTTGTAGAAACAAGGAAATCCTGGGCTGGTGGGCATGTGGGGGTAGGGAGCACTCAGTATTAGTTACAGTGTGACACCTCCTTCTAGTGAGACTCCACATGTATTTGCACAAGGATACATTTACCTAAGACCGCTGCTGGTATATTCCACCCGCCATTTTTTCCAGCACTTTTACATATGAATTTGAGGGTTCAATGTAAATTTTGCATCCTACCTCCAATTTGCAGATTAGTTACCTATCGCCATAACATACCCTTTTTTCCAGAGAAGTGTTACATGGTGAAGTGCAAGTGAGGTAAATAACAAGAGTCTTATGAAGCTTTAGTTTCTGGGACATTGTCTCTTTCACATTTGTTATCACTCAGCACTTTAAGATACCTTTCTGGGCTCTGTGGCCAAAAAAACTGTATCTTCATTTTTTGCTAAGCAGATCTGATTTGACTGCACCAATATTCTTTTCCTCACAATTCGGCATCAATTTTAGATATCGATTTTAGGTACTGCAATTTGGCTGATGTGTTGTTTGCCACATTGCCCCATACCCAAAAGATATACGATCATCTCAGTAGCTGCAGTCGTACATCAAGGACAGCCATGGACCTGCTTCTGTGGCCATGAGTGGGACAGTCTCCAAGTAGAGAATGTGAAGGTAGAAGCTCGGTCAACACCACAAGAACACAAAGTTTACTATTGTCAAAAAGTGTGCACACTCCTGTTTGTCCAATTGATACCCTATTGCATAAGGTTCAATATAACACATTAAAGACAATATCCAACATGCAAAGCAACCGCACTGTTCAGTCAGCATTGTGGTAGCAAGTGCATCAAATAGAAATGCCACTTTCAGCAAACAGTTTTCAGCAAACAGCTGTTGTGATAGTAAGTTACGAGTTCACAAGAAGATTGATAGAGAGAGGAACACATTAACTGAATAAATAATTTCACAGGTACAATTCCTTCATTATCAGATGATCTGATACTGCAACATGCTAGGCATTCTCTACTAAAATGCGTGTGACTTGCAGTTCTGGGTTTGAATCCTGGCGTGTCTACTAGAGTAGAACAACGTCCCAAGGAAGGCAGAATTAGTTCTGTGCAATTCCCCATCTGAATTGTTTCTATTTGTTTTTATTTTTTATTTTGCAATTCTATACTGCGCGATCTCAACCCGAAGGTACTGGAGCGCTTTACATGAGCACCAGTTACCTTCCACAATACCACATTCATTTTTTAGGCAGCGAAAGATTAAAAGGAGAGTCCAGCATCACAGAATGCTGAGCGGGTGCCGAGACGCGACCTGGTTCCCTAGTTTCAAAGTCGGACGCTCTGGCCATTCCACCACCTCCTCTCCCCCCACCCACTGCACAGAGCACCGACACCCTTTGAGGGCCGGATGGCACTTAAAAAAAACGAGGAAAAAAAAAAGAAATAAGCAAATAGTCAAGAGCCAGGGGTGGGCTACCACCTTGTATTTGTCACAGGCAGGACGGCAGGCATCTCCCTGTGGGGGTTGTTAAGCCCAAGGTTGTCGCAGTTTACTCTACAGCTCCCTACAGAGCTGCAGTCATTCGGCTCTCACAGTGCAAAGAAAACAGCAGCAGCCGCCAGCGCCCGCCATACGTGCTGATTAACCTCCGAAGGTAAATCCCCGTGGCCGGACCCACAGGTGCAGGGCCTGCTTCTCCTCTGCAGGGGTCCGTCCGCCCCTTCCAAGCTCGGCCCCTCTGCCGTGACACTCGCGCACTGCAGGTGCACGTGAACACCACAGAGGTCACCGGACGAGAAACGACAAAGGAACAAAAAATATACAAATTCAGCACTGAACACAATATGGGCCAACCGTGTGAAGTTTGGCAAACTGTTTAACAATTTTCACAACGGGGTTAATGTTTAATTGCGTCCCGCCCATCGCTGCGTGTACGTACAAAGAGTGCGAGCGGCTCCATGCCGGCTGGACTGAAGGGCACCTACCGTCGTCCCACCGTCCGGCAACCACAAGGTGCTGCTGGAACACCCCTGCTACAGCAGATTTGTCAAGCGCGGTAAGAGGATGGGGAAGTGTGTGTTTGTGTGAAGAGATCCACGTGCGTGTGTGCGCGAGACAGATGTTTTGGGGCTGAGAGAGATGTGCGGTGGTAGGGCGAGTTGTGTGTGAGAGATATATGGAGCTGACAGAAATGCGAGTGGGGCAGAGAGAGGGAGGTGTGTTAGAGCGAGAAAGATGGATGTATAGAGGAAATAACAGAAATGTTTTCATGTGCCCTTCATAGTACTACTTTGGGAACTCAGAAAAGCCTTGTGCGCCGACCCCAAAATGTCTACTCTTGATTCATAAAAGCGCAAGGAGGGCACGGTTCTTTCTACCCGTACTAAGTATATGAATGCTCCATGAATATTGACATTTTAGATGTTTTGAGGTTCAATTTACAAAGACATTTAAGAATCTGTTAATTTATACTATAGGAGTTAGTATTTACAGGTACTTCTAAATGTCCTCGAGAAGTAACTCAGATAGCTCTAAGAGTCTAAGCAATGCGAACTGCTTGATCTTTAAATCAGAAGCCACGCACTTAAACATAAAAGCTGGATGTACAAGAGAACAAAATGCAGAAATATATTTTTTTCGCCTACGAGGTTTTCTGACTGACGTTTGTAAAGTATTTATATTTGGAATACATACATAATGTGTACTATAAAGCCTAGCTGCAGAACTTTCGTTATTTCTTCCCACACTAACAGTAATGTCCACCACCTACTAGCGTTTAAAAGAATACTCACAGGGACGGCCACTCCCCATATTTGTAGGAAAAGAAAAAAAATACCATGCCATGTATCAGGGGCTGGGGTCTCATTACAGCTAAAAAACAAAACAAAAAAAAACACACACCTTAGACTGCGAACACAGACTGTTGATTACATAGTAGGTGTTCATAATATTGGAGAACATTTTTCACACATCACTACTATAGGTCTCTGGAAGTGCTTCTTTTCGTAGATTTTTAAAGTACTAAAATAAGGAGTCAGTAAATTGGCTATTATTCCAGATTCGGCCGATAATATGAGGTTCTAGCTGAATCGGATTATGAATCCCGTTTGCAGGGGCCTAGCTATCATTGGTGCAGCAGGAGCAGTGGCACCAGAACCCTGAGGTCCCCAATGAATCCAGATAATAGCTCGATTTTACTACCACAACAGGAGTCTAAGGGGTCAGTTTCCTTGCTGCACCGAACATCAAGTTGTAAGTGTATACCTGGGTTATCCGTCCACTCAAAGCATGCAAAATACTTTGGGACAATTCCTGTAAAATGAGGACTAACATGCTGGAATCAGCAGCGAACCATGATTTCTGTATTTGATCTCTTCTCCAGCTGAAAACCTCAGAAACAGCCCTATAATTGGGTGTGACTACTCCGTAAGAATGCTATCACTACACACAGTAATAGCACATTCCAATGCACAGGAGATGCACAAAAGCAAAGACAATACACTAACCTGAAGCACCAGCACTTGTATATTTTATCTTTATTTGCAAGGGTATATATGCGCGATATACACACAGATCAGCTCATTGTGTGAATTAGCAATGGCCTTTGAACAGTTCGGCCTAACGAAAAATTGAAGTGTATTGGAATTTTCTTGAAATTCACGTGGTAGGGAGTGACGTTAGTGAATCAAGCTACACAGTTCTGGGAGACAGACGCTCTCTCAATGGCAGGGATTTATGAACAAATGGAATCCTGGTGGCATGCGTGTCTAAGCCACTGGAAAACCGCAACCCAGGCATGTTTTACATAATATGCTTTTGGTGTTATCAGAACATATTCCACCATCTACTGCACAATTTGCAGATGATAACAAAACGTATTCTTAGCTCAAACTAATTAAAACTTAAGAAAATTGATGCACAGAAGGTGCAAGGCTGTGCTAGATATTGTGGCAAGGTTAACTACTCACCTTCAACGCACTACTGCTATCTGCAATTTAAAGCTGAGCCATTATTGCTCTGATAGTGTAAACTTCCCCATTTGATAAACTTGAGGGAGGGGGTGTGTGCTTTTGTCTGAAGCAGGGAACAAAACATACATGCTAATGACTCTAAAACCGATTCTTTCAATAGAGTTAAATTCGATACATTTTTAATGACTGATTTAGAGTTTGGTGGACGGTTTACTCTGTCACATGATATCAAATAGCACTTGTAATATGGCAGACAAGAGATCCGTCAGCTCTGTGGCAGAGTAATCCCTCAGCCAAACTGTAATTCAGGCCCTATATCACAACAAGGTGTCCCCAGTTTGGTTGGCAGTCGTTGTATGCATGTATCACTTAATGCTTTTAAGGCTAAGAGGGAATTCAGGTAAAACAATTCCATAACAGTACTAAAACAGGGTACATTTGGTAACAAATTAACATGTAAGACAATTTGTAAAGCACTTCATAACCCCATAAAGACCCCAAAGTACTTTCAGGATAGTCAGGTAAGACGTTATTCGGTTTGTTGTGAATTGTTGGTAGAGTATGGTGTTTTCAGTACGGTTTGTGGCACGCAGTGAGTGCTAGAACATACATTGTTTAGGCACAGAGTGCTGTAAATGTCACCCTCATTTTCTTAACACAGTAACAAAAGCTGCTACCACTGAAAATAAAAGGTAGCACAACATTAATACCCTGGGGTTACAGTCTTCAACAGTGCATATGTACAAAGGGTTGTCTACCCAAACCACAGGTACCTACAAAATGAGGGCCATTTCAGTCAGGATGGATACAAAGTGAAACACAGGTTTCCCTTAATGAACTAACCTAATTGTGGTTCATCTAGCTGACATCTTTAAGTTACATTGGAAATGAAACACACATTGACAAAGATGAGGTGGGATTCCATAGTGTCCCGGTTAGATCCAGATTTTTGAGTCATATTTGCAGGGGACCAAAATGTCGTGTGGGCCCCAATATGCAACAGGCTGTCATCAACCTACCATAAAACCCCACCAAGGCCACATTCTTGTTACCCTATGCATTGCAAGGCTGATATAAATACATTTATGGCTGGTCTGATTTTGGTATTCAATGAGCCCTTCGCTTGATTAGACTGTGAGCATCAACAGCTAAGCAAGACTGTTCAATAAATAGGAACAGAAATGGCTGATTGAGTGAGCTGTAGTTGCATCACCAAGAAAGCACACACCCCCATGGACACCTCTATCACACAAACACTGGAGACAATTCTCCAAAGGAAAGCATTTTTCTTGCTCAGAAGACCTGTGCTGGAGTGTGTAAGACACCATCACATGGGCTGAGACACCATCATGTGGCTTGAGGCATAACCCACTCACCTATGCCTATGTGATTAGAATCATTTTATTATCTTGAGTTAATAATTCCACTATTGAGGTGCATGTGACCATGAACTGCTGGGTCAAGTAACTTAATTTTCTGGTTGAGCTCCTCCAAATGCACCATAAATCTCACTAAAGCACACAAATGTGCCGCAATTTCTCTTCTTAAGCTAAAAGGTAATGTTGTGGCAAACATGAACTCCGTACAGTATAGAACGTGCCAAGATTTAGGGGCTAATCAGAGCAAACGTTGCTAAAACAGAACGAAAAGCACAGATGGACAAGAAAATAAATTTAATTTATGTGAAGAAAAGTCACAATATGTGTATAGTATCTGTCTTAAATTCAGATACAAGTAAAAGTAAATGCACGTGAGCCTACATTTTAAAACCACCAGGTTTCCGCAATTTATGACATTTATAAAACCACCTGATGCACTCGCATGCAGGTTCCAAATTCATAACTACTTGGTGTCTTTTCAGCCTACATGCAATCGCCCTAAATCTCCAATTCCAGGTATATTACCTAGATGTCTAACCTTCTCATTAACGGACATTTGTGCTCTACAAACAGTGGGCCGTCCACAAGCAATTTATAAATTCACCAACAAAGAAGTTAATCCGCAGTCACACCCTGGCCAGAGGCTGCTCCATCCTTTGACCAAGGCATCACCCAAGACAGTGATTGTTCGTTCTGATGCGCCACTCAAAGCAGTAAGTTAATTATCTATTACCAAAAGATACTACTTCCTCGAATGCTTAATAAAGGGTGACTGCATTAGCTAGTAACGAAATAAAGTAGTTGGCATATAAACCACAGAAGTATTTAACTTCTCCTCTGGGTTAGAGATGCAGCAGAAACCAAGACTTCGTAGGAGAACTCCCCAGGTATTTAAATATTTATTTTTATTTCTCCAATATTTTAGAAATATTGTAATTTAACAAGTCAAGTAAGACATTTAATTTCTCCTGTAACCATGCAATAGCTTTAATTGGTTTCAGTCCCTTTGTAAAGACCCAAATTATGTTTTCTGTAAAACATTTCAGTAGATCTATCTCGCTGCCGGTCGCCACAAAACTTTGGAATTTAACAGATCCTCAAACTGAACACTAGGAATTGTGTTCAACAGTACACATGAAACAGAATCCACGTCCAACATCTTCAGATGCTACCAATTCAGATTTCAGGATAAAACAAAGGAAGAGTACCAATTTTTCAAAATGCCTGAACTTATTGCAGCATTTCACTTCGTCACACATCACAACCATCTGTGTAACTTCAAAGATGGAAGATTAATCATTTTGCACTAAAAAGAGAAACAAATTACCATGAGTAATGTACAACATAGTGGCAAACTAGGTTGCTATGTTTCTGTTAAAATGTTTACGGGAGGCTTGTGTGATAACAGCTGGTTCTTGCTATATTTGAGAAACAATAAAGACCTACCGTAATTAAAGTTTTCTTTTGGTCTGTACCCAATTATGAACGAGAATCCACATGCACATGATTTTGTTGAATCTGCCGAGTAGATAATTTGCTGTCAGAAAAAAAAGGTGGCGATAAAGAAACACCTGCTAAATTTTATTGGGAGCCCAAATGTACTCAGAGGCGCTCCAATAACAGGAAACTGCATACCATTATGGAACACGTTTCAATGTTAATGGCATATAAGAAATGATAAAGGATGCCGCTCAATGACACCTAGTTACTCAACCCTGGAAGGATGAAATTTGTGCAGCTGCCTTGATTGAAATATGTGACCTGTTGCCTACACACACAAAAGACTGCTTAACACCTCACAATGACAATCATATGTGGGAATATAAAACCCAAGTCTATCCCAGCAAATCTCGCCACCATTTTCCCTCAAAGCAATGCCTACTAATGATCATAAATTGTAAAAAAGGAGGCACACTAATGATGGCACAGAAACAGTTTATTAATGTAAACATTCCACAAAGTTCGTACACCCAAGAAGAGCAATGCCAGCACGTCAGGACATGGAAACTGGCTCACAGTAACTAACCACTATGTTGTTCCCCTCCCTACACCATTCCTATTCAACATTCTATCTTGAGTATGACCCTAATAATAACATTCTAATCTCCCACAAACCTTCCTCCCAAAAACCAACAATTACACCAATAAGGAACCAATATACAGAATTAGAACACATATCAGGATGCATCTTAGAATCCACACCACACTCCCCCATCATATATCCATTAGTATTATTCTGCAACCCACATTCGATATCCCCATGTATATTGACACCTTTGTACAAACTCACATTTCACAAATTATGTACCCTACCATCATCAAGTTTAACTGCACGTCCAACACTTTTACTATTCTCATATCAGGCCAATGGGCCGCTCCTTTTTCGAAACTAGGCCAAGTTTCCTTACACGCACATATTGACCAGCCACAACACTTGGCATACGTTTCCCTTCACTGAAATTAGTCATCACTTGACTTTGGTACTTTTCTACACACTTTCATATTTGACCATCAGCTTCTAACTTCATCTCCTCTTGTTTCTTATTCTTCAACCACCAAGGCACTAATTTAGAAGACGGCTACCTGTTACAGAAGGGGGAGCGATCCTGTAAGATAATAGCATAATTTGGAGAGCTTCCTTCCATGATAACTTTGATTTAAGTGCCAGTTGTATAACTTCTTTAACTACTCTATTAAACCTTTCCACCTGGTCGTCACTCTCAGGTTGGTATAACTATTCTTTTACATGGCTCACACCACACTTCTTTAAAAATGATTGTATCTTACTAGATGTAAGCTGTACTCTAATATTAGATACTAATATTTCCGGAATACCTCCTCTGGCAAACACATCTTCTAGAAAATCAATAACCACATCCGTGGTTACATTACTAACGGTACGAACCTCCGGCCATTTAGAAAACTAGTCAATGAGGGCAAGAGCATAGGTTTCCTTGGACAACAACATGGCAAATGGTCCCATAAAATCAATTGCCACCTTGCGCCACTGTCCCTCAAGTAACTCAATCATTTGTAAAGGTACCACCATGGGTTTAGCTACTTTGTCACTTGATTTTCACATATTACACTTACTTACCCAACGAACCACCATCCCATCCAGACCTGGTCACCGACAGTTTTCTTCAATTTTCTTCCTGGTACTTGCATACCCACATGTCCTTCATGTCCTAACTTGACAATACTTTCAAGCATCCCATTGGGATGTACAATCTTGTCCCCTCTTAATATGATGTCATTACAAGTAGAGAATTTGTCATTGGCTTTCCAAAATGTACTAAAGTCAACTTGTAGCTGTTGTTCAGACTGCCACCCTTTTACAAGAAATTCCTTCACCCTTAACAACACACAATCTTTTTCACCCACCTTCCTTCTGACATCTCCACTTCCATATTATAATCACCAGACACCACATCGTCATATGTGAATGCTACATCACAACCAATTTCGTGAACCTCATTCATATTCCCATTATCTAAAGGCAACCATGATAACCCATCTACCATAAATTACTTTTTCCTGGGACGTGCATTATATCATGATGGTATATTTGTAATTTTAAGCCAATCGTGCTAACTGTGGTGTAAGATTTTACCACCTCCAGGTTTCAAAATGTTTACCAACAGTTTACCAACAGTTTATTGTCAGTACAGATTTTGAATTTTCTTCCCCACACATACTTTCTAAACAGTCGCACTGCCCAAGTTGCTGCACGTAATTCCTTCTCTATTACGGAATAATTCCTTCCTTCCTTTGTCAAAGTACGAGACGAGTATGCTACCACCCGCTCATTAGCATTTTTTTGTTGTGATAGCACCGCTCCTATTCCATATCCGCTGGGATCCACAGATGTAGTTCAGTCAGCTACCAGTACAAATGATTTTAAACATGGTGCATTGACCATTTTCTTTTTGATAGCTACAAATTCTTCATTCTGCCCGGTTCCAGCAAAACTTTGCATTTTTCTTTAGTAATGCTCGTAATTTCTCCACTTTGGATGTATAATTTTCCACAAGTTGATAATAAAACTCCGTCAAGCCTAAAAATGACATCAATTGTTCTTTACACTTGGGTTCAAAAGCATCCAAAATAGCTTGTACATGGCTAACTTTGGGACGTATGCCATCCTTTGAAACAACATGCCCCAAATATTCCACTTGATGTTTGCCAAAATTACACTTTGCTCTTTCTCTCTCAAACCATTTGCCATCAATACCTGTAAAACTTTCCTCAGTACACTATCATGTTCATTCTTGTCCTCCCCAAATGTCAATATGTCGTCCTGGAATACCTCTTCGCACTGGTTATATTACGATAATACCCTGGACATTTCCCTCTGAAATACAGCAGATGCACTTGCTAAACCAAATGACATTCTCTTATACTGTAACATCCCTTCAGATGTAATGAAACCTGCACATTGTTTAGAATCAGAATCCAGTTGTATTTGATGGTATGCACTGGCCAAACCAATTGTTAAACACCTTAACATCACAAATAGACATCAGTTCTTGCAAATTTGATAATGGAAAAACAACCACCCAAATCGCTTCATTGAGACACCATAAATCTACACATAGCCTCAAATCACCATTAGGTTTCAAGGAAATTACAACAGGAGATACCCAATCGGAACTTTCAATGGGCTCTAAAATGTCCTTTTCTCATAAGTCATGTAACATCTTTTCATTTATTTTACTCTTTAATGGATCATTTCTCGATTTTTGTCTCACAGGGATATATCTTAAAAAAAAATATTACTGTGTGTTTAGAATGTTTCATTTTGCCTAACTGGCTCCAAAATACACTTGGGAATTCATCCTTTAAGTTAGTTCTAAACTATGTCATTTGCATCCGTAATATTACTCCCATCCACAGTATACACTAACGGATTCGCATTAGGATACACTTTTATTCCTCGTTCTAAATCATGGCACGTTTCTCAGCAATAAGTACATCACCATGTACTTCTTTACAGCAAACTCAAACTAAGCATGCATGATACCCACAATAGAAACTCTGCGACCGGAGTAACTACTTGGACTTAAACTTGTTTTTTTAAACTTGCTTCTCGGACGCACAATGTTCAAATAATAATTTTTCTGTTATGGTGTACCATGCACAGCAATCCACCATTGATTCCACTTGTCTCTTATCAATGTTTAACAAACATTTTGGTAATTGAACATTTTTCGCCCCTTGCTTCTCTCTCTGTATACTCAGTACAACACCTTGCATCCCGCAATCGTGCACATCAACACCGATATCTTCCACAATAAATTCACTTTCTTCCCAAAATGTTTACACACACACACACACACACACACACACACACACACACGAAAAATTCCCTTTTTTCTTACACATATTGTAAATCTTACCTAGTGCGGGGTTATTTTAGAATTTGACAAATGAGACCAGAACCATATCTATTTACACAGAAATCCTTTGGAGTTATAACTTGATTCAAATTGTTGCCCATCTAATTAGTACATGTAACTCTCAACAATGTTTTTCCCTTGCCATTCTTCTCACCGTTAATGGCACATATCGCACCATCATTCTTATTTTCCTTTCTCACCACCTGAATACACATCTGGGTTACTTCAATACTTCTTGCCACCTCTAAGGCTGCTTGTAAGGATAATTCATCCAGAGACCACAATTTATCCTGTATTTTCTTAGATTTTGTTTTAATTAGTAACTGATCCCTTAACACCAGGTCATACAACATATGTTCAAAAGCAGACGTTACAGCCAGTCCTCTTAACACAGCCATGTACTGATCAAAAGCTTCATCTTCTTTCTGTTCCCTAGAATAAAACTTATATCTCCACATAACTACATTAATCTTTCTGCCATATCTCTCCTGCAATCGTTTGAGGGCACATTTATATACATCTGCCTCACCAACATTGTCTAATACCAGTAAGGTTTTTAATTTGTTTAATCCTATAGCCCCAAATCTATGTTTTAGTAACAATAAATGTATATCTTGACTACAGTCCCCCTCCTCTAACACTTCCACATATGCCTCAAATAAGTCTAGCTATAACTCCTACTGAATAGGCTGTTCTCCTGGCTCCACCAGAAAAAAAGGTCGAGGTTAAATATTAGCAATACCTTACAAATATCCCTTGTATGACAACCTTCCTACTGAGCAGTAAAGTGCCACTAATTTCTGAACCCCAGGATAAGCACTACCTAAAACAATGTACCCCAAAGATATGTGCATTACAACATGTTAAATGTCCAATAACCAAATTTTGGTGTGCGTATCACTGAATAATAATAATGCAGTGCACAATATTATTCTCGAAAATATCCAAGCATAATCAGTTAATTAAGGTGGGCGCATCACAGATATAGTTTGTGTGCTACACTAACTCAAGTCATCCAAAATGTACTGATTCACAGTTAAGGATGTGCGCATCACCAAATACACTCCATGAATGCACTCAGAGAGTGTGTAATGAATAGCTTAATTTCGCTCCACAAGAAACAGCAAACTGAGCTGAATGACCAACTCTATAACACGATCCAGGACACTAAATTACAGAAGACGTTGTTCCAACAGCCGACTAGCGCCAATGACGAGGAAGATTACGTTCCGCAATCACGTATGTGCCGTCATCCTTTGTTTGCAACATCCAACAACTGTGGTTCGTAAGTGCGACAATAACAGAATGAGGAGATTGCACAGCGTAACACAATTGCCAGCTGCACAGCCAATGTCTTCGAGTACTAGCTCTCAGCAACAACGCCTGCTGCACAGCCGATGTCTGATGTATTAGCTCCTGAACCACATTCAGGTAAAATCCGGACATTAACAAGGACTAGCAGATTACAATGCAAAAACAAACTCTGCTGACATTGCTCTTGTCCACCTCGTCACAATTGTAAAGGAGGAGGCACTGTAATGATGGCACAGGAACAGTTTATTAATGTAAATATTCCACTAGGAAAGTTTGTAGATCCAAGAAAAGCAATGCCAGCACGACAGGATCGGGAAACCGTCCCACAGTAAGTGCCATTACAACGTTACGCTCTCTGCACTATTCCTATTAAACATTCTATCTCCATTATGACCCATAGCACAAAATTCTAATCTCTCACAAACAAAATATCTCAGAATGAACAACCCAGTGATATAACCAGCTAAGTGGTCTTTGGTCACAACAAATACCACAAAGAGAGCTGCTAAACAGAGCCAGTTTGCTGAAAACCATAAACTGTGCACTTCTCTCTCAAACATCCCCATTCATCACACAGCTAAGGGCTGCGCCTCATAACACGATAACCGCACCTTGGTGGTCATCACACACAACTTGTGAACACTTATGGCAAAGGATCAAAACGGAGACAAAACACTTCTAACCACACACCCTACATAGTCTAGCATACTTCCCATGGAGGTAGGCTCATTAGTGCCACAGAGGGGTAGTAACTGCTAAATGATTATTGCAAAACAATACCGTACAACATGCTTGATTACAAAAACTCAGAAGTAACGCTGTTTGTAACTGGTATTATCACAATGTAATTGCAGCCAATTCAACTTCTTCAGAAAATGGAAGGCTGTGTAAGAGGGCCACGTGCTAACCATTAGGTAAGGCAAAGCGCACAATTCAAACGACTGACTGCTCCTGTGAATTGGCACTAAAGAAATTCAGTTTTAAAAAAAAATTATGTGTAGCTCTTGCATTGCCACTGCTCCAAGTAGATAGCTGTGATGGTCACTATTGGCTCAGATTTCGGGAAGGGTATATGTGGTGGGGGGGTCGTTCTAAAACGTACAGATTGCTGAAAGTGACTAGACTGCATGTGGACCAAATTTGTTGAAATCTCCTCACTGTATACAACTGCTGGCCATCGAGAGGTGCTTGAAATGACATCTAACTGGCCAGCAGTGTCACAGTGAGAGCCAGAAGTATGAACCCTGAAGACCCTGACAAGGATTCAAGTCATCAGGAGGTTTATTTGAAGGGGATCCTGTGGTGGCTCTCACCGTGAGTATCTGATGGACACACTTTCACAGAAATGACTGGAGTTGCAAGGCCTGTGTTCCCAATTTTGAGGTCCTCTTACTTCTAATGGTGGGACTAGAGCCATTTCTGAGGCAGCCCAGCAACTTTGGAATTCTATCCAAATAAAGCCAACGAGATTTCCAGAAATGATTATCTGCCCATTGGGAAGGAAGGAGTAATCGCAATCTGACTTATTCTATTAAAATAAAACGTACATCTTGACCTTGGCTGCTAATGAAGCTGGGTTTTCCCGATGTGAGGGATTTCCATTTGTAAAACGGTATTTCCATTAGTCGTTTAAACTTCAGAAGCAAACCGTGTGGATGCAAAAAATATTATTACGTTTTAGTGCATAGTTAAAACCGTTTTTATTCATTATTACGAACCACTGTGCGGCCTCGCGAGTACAATTTACAGTATTTTTGTTCTATACTGAATTTTAATCCAAACAAAGCACATAATCATGCTTTTCAATATTTTAAACAATATATGTATATCTTGACTTAACGACTGTGGACACCCACGCTGTCACCACAGTTATGAACAAGATTAAGGTATAATAAATGCACAATTTACCAGGCATTTATTTCACTTAAGAGCTTATTGCTACATCAATCCAATTATTTTTGGTGTTAAAAAACACACTAGAGGAACACACCGTAAATTGACCCGTCTTCCTGTAGGCTACATGGAAAAGCCTTTCTTTGGAGATGACCTTTACAGTCTGGTCTTATCATCAAGTGTCAGACAGCTAGACTGGAATAGGAGGAGTCATGCATTTTTTGTATTTCTCTGTCCCTGAATACAGAGCAGAGAGAACCTCCCTCCATGTTTCTGGTGCCCAGAAATATGTCATTCAATAATTAGTGCTCTGGTGTAAAAGCAGCGGTGTGCTGCACTTGAAATATAGACAGATAGATGCTGATCACATTAAAAAGCCAAATAATAAGTGAAAATACTTATATTGCCTTGTAGCATTTATTACCGTGTTAGGGGTGGGTGGATGAGTGAGTTTGTCAACAGCTGAATGGATAAGGACATGTGTGGATGATTGTGTATATATACATGAAAGTCTGAGTGCATGGATAGTTACTGAAGAACGCAGGTGCCTGGAGAAACACAATGCATATTACGTACCCGTCGACATGCATAAGGATACATGTGATATGGGTCTTACACCATCAGATCAGGTACTAACACATGAAAGGGAAATTAAGGTAAAGGATCGTTTTCTATCCTGATGAAGGCCCAGTGACCTTCAGAGACAAATAAGGGACGGGCTGGGGGGCGGGGGCAGGGGGTGCTGAAACATGTTGATATATGCAGACTGGGGGACAGGGAGATAGTGATCCAAAGTCCACCCACACAGCTTGAATTTTTAACCCTGCCAAGGAGGGGTGGGGCTGAGAATAAATTTCAGGAGGGTACACCCCTTTAGACAATTTTAAATTTGAGCTGCAATAATAGATCCCTTCGGTCATTGGGTACATTCCCTACTTTACACATACACACTTTGCTCCACTGTGGATGTTGATATCCTTGAGACCCTCCTGCTTCAATCCACAGTGCTGAAGGGATCCTGAGACAGGTGACCAGCAAGTTCCACCAGCGGCCTGAATCTCATTTGCTACTATGAAAGCAACATTGCAGTGGGTTTGTGCTGTAGCAAAAGTAGAACACTTTATGACGTGCTTCTAAAGAACAGGCTACATTTCCTATCTGCATGGCACTGCATGAAGTACAGATGCAAACTGTCTACCAAGGAGAACTTCTTTGCTGCTCTGTTCCCCCTCCCTTGCAGAAGTAAACAGACAGAAATAATACTAGTCACAATGATAGATACCTCCAACATCAAGTGGTTATCCTGTGGGCTGATGCAAAATGTGAACGCCAGCATTCAGTGGTTGAAAGGGTCTAACCTAAAGTCCTTAGGTATTATTTTTTATTCAGTGCATGACCTCTAGCAAAGGCCTTTATGCCAAATGTAATGGGAGCTGGAAGCCCCAATAATGGACATTCTGACAGCAAGGTATCACAAACAGCTTTAATGTCAGCACATTCCCATCGTGCGTGTGGAAAAAAATGACTAGTCCCATAATATTACATAGCGCACAAATAGGCCTTACATAAGATTCCCAAATACAATACTTTTTCGGTCAGAATACGACTAGCTTGCAGCAAGCCCAACATCGCCATCTACCAACATGCAATCCAAGTCAAAGCCGAATCCGCACTAACATATTGATTTTAAAATAACTTTAGCATTTTGTTGCTAGGTTGAAATTAAAGCTGTTGTAAATTCATACCTCTGTTCGCTGCATTCCTTCTTGTGAAGTGCATAAATAGGGTGTTTCGCCAAAGATCATAATCTGGAACTGACCCATGGCAAATTAATTTATTTTTGAGTTGGTATATCGTGCCTTTGTATAGGGGGAAATCTTCTACTCAAAACAAGTGCCTAGATTCCACCCGTCTCGCCTGACTCTGGCACAAGCTATGTATGAAGGGAAAAATATGCCGAGGAGTGAAAGTCACTTGAACTGAAAACTGAGAACTGAAATTGTAAAGAATTATTTAAAACGTGTTATAAATACAACTGACTATAGTACCCGAGGGTCAGGCTGTAGATCGCGTAGAACGTATATAGCAAGACTATGCATTTAAATTGATGTCTGGATGTGGGGGTGATCCTATTCCACATGGTGGGCTAAAGGTCTACAATGACTTAAGTGTAACTCAACTGTGACACAAACGACAACTAATTTCTTCCATCTGAATTCTTGAAACACGTGGTTTGCCATCACCCTTAGGCAACATAAACATGCACATACCGTGTATACTTTATAATGTCTCTCATTCATCACATATGTCTTACATTGCAAAATACTGCGTTTTTAGTCGAAATGCTATTATTTCTCCAAAAAGAAATTACCCACAGTTTCTTGGAAGATATGTTCCCTCTCCAGCCTTAGGTTTCACATAAATCAACCAGTGGAGTATGAAAGAGTCCATAGTTCAAGTCAGCGAGGAGCAGAAGTGATTATAGGTGCACGACTTCATTGGAAGCTAATGGAGTTGCTTAAATACTACTGAAAAATGACCACTTTTTAGTTTGACACAAAACCCAATGTGATGAAATGCGTCCCAGTCCCAGTCTACATCTTTTTCATCCATTCAGAGCAATGAGATTCCTTATAAGACATCAAACATCTAATTAAACAATCTGAGATAAAATACTGACAGAACCTTAGACCACTCTACAGCCTCCCTACCATCCAAAATCATATGAAATGTACACTCTCTACAACCTACTCTTCACTTGTCATGAACCACCGCCACTCGAGCCTCGTTCCAAATTCCAGGGGCTAAATTTGAGCCGGTGGTTGCTGCTGGGGGCCACTGGCACCAACTGTTGGGGGACGGTGCTGACATTTAATAGCAGCGGCTGCCGGCCTCTGTGTGGCGCTCTGGGCACCAGCACTCATTATTTTACAAATTAGGCACTGCTGATTCCCATTCACGAACTGTTAACACTATTCTGAGCTGGTGTGGATTCCTGTCAGAAAGTGAACACCGAAATTCTCAACAACGATTGCCCTTAGCAAAAATCTCAAACATGTATAAAGTTGATAAGAGGCAGAAGTTGATATTATGGCAGCCAGCTGTGTGAGTTCACCTTACCACAAAGCCACCTCAGCTGGAATTCCAAAGCACAATTTGTTTTTGTTTTTTAATCAAAAATGAAAGTTCTAGCTTTGTGTTGCAGCCCCTGCGGAAAAAAAAACAATCTAACTATTACAAAAAATTAAACTTAAGAAAATGTAGCTGCCATAAAGTTATTGGTCCAAGATGATGCAGTTAATGCAAAGAAGTGACTACAGGAGCACCGTATTGTTAATTTTCAAAAACATGCCAAACAGCACACCGTGTCCAGTGGTAAACGCATTTACATTTTTCTCCTTTCATCTGGGAATTCAGACCAGTCAAATGGAAAGCACAAAACCTCAGCTTCTGCGTGGTTAAATCATTTATGTATCAAATATCCTTGGTATCTATTCTGTTTTTGTTAAACGCTTATTATTGGTTTTATGCATATGCAGTTACAAAATGATACAACAGTGCGTCTGGAGTGAACGCAGATGATATAGCTCGTAACAGATGACTGTAAACCGAAATTATCTCAGCAGGTCAGGGCTTCGAACCCCTGTACATAATACCAAGGGAATACAATTTCCAACTTTATCAAACCAATCGACAGAGACTAGGTAGGGCGCATGGACTAACAGGAGCATTACAGTTATCGAAAGATAAGACGATTGACCAGACTTTGTATGCAAGCTCTTACATTCTTGAGGCATTCCAACATTTTTGTGAAACGAGTAGCATCGGTATAACAACGTATCCTTGATATCTGTTGCAGGTATAAATCATGGTCTAAGTTATACACTGTTCTTCGGGAGTGCTTGTACAAGTAGGACCAATATGTCTAAATAACCAAGCTGTGTTCAATCAAGATGCAGGAACCAGATTCAGTTGAAAGTTAAGAAGTGTACTTGCCAGAGCTAAAAGTACATTTGGTACCCAGTCACACAGCCACCAAACTGTCAATACCTTTAAAGGCCCTCTACAGGAGTTCCAGGTCCAACCCGCAGACAACCCATCTCCTTCTAACCACAGGCACAGTCTGAGGAAGGCGGCCTCTAATGCTATTACATGATTAGACCACTGGAGGAAGAATGTATTAAACTAGCCAAGGAAAACAGAAAGACAAGCATTCACATGTAGAAGTGTATGTTCCTTACCAGCCATTATTGATCCATCCGATACGCTACTGTGTTTAACAGACCTCTGAATGCTTCAGTGTTCTAACAGAAGAAGTCAAGGCTGCCTGGGGACACTCATTCACTATGCTTGTAGCTGTGGTATGACGCATGTTGTGCACACTCATTATTGCATATACCCGCTCACACACCTCCACACACAACAGCAACGCAGCGTTGAAGAAAGAGGCAAGCAAGAACATGAAAAAGTTGCATAATGTATTTGAAATGTAATAAATAAATAACTAAATAATATACTTAAAAAATGATTAACTCTTGCAGCTGAGGTGAAACCAGAAATATCTGAAAACTCCATTAGAGAACGGAAGAGCCCTAAATGACAGATTCATAAACAATGGGTGTCAATATTCCACAAGAAAGCCTCAGAAGAGATAAGGGCAGTGATCCTAACATCACCCACAGGTTATGAAGTTGCGTAAGAACCTTTGTAGCAGCAGCTACTGCAACCCTCGTAGATTACTATCAGGTGCCTTTAAATAATTGTACAAAATGATACAAAAGCTATCAAATGTGTGTCCAACCTAATATAGAACAACATTTAGTCAAAACATAGCACTGTGGTAAATAACATGCATACACAGTCAACACCATATATTCTCTAAAAAAATAAGAACTCTGCAAGCCCTTAAGAGTTTTACACTAGGATGAGTACCTATGTTATCATTTTACATACAGTTTCGAATAATAAATGTGAACCTTTCTACTGACGTTGATTCTGCAAAAGGCCAGGAGAATCGGTCATGCAATCATCCACTATTTGATCCATGACACCATCACGCACATCTCCAACAAAGTTAGGCTATTCAATATACCTAGGTACCTACAAGCTCGTAACAGTACTATTATCCAAAATACAACATCCACTAACATACAAATTAACAAAACACCTAACAAAGACCATCAATGAAATCGACTAGCTTTCAAGGCTCCCAGCAACCCTTCTTCCCCCACAAGCCCATTACACCCATACACCTGGCCTAAGTACTAATTCAGAAGCCTCTAAAGTTACTAAGTGTAGGTCTCTGCCCTTTTCCATAAGCCCAACATTCTTTAAATCTGACACATTTTCCCTAACTGAGATAATCCATCCCTATACTGACCCCAGGGGTTCCATAAACCAAAACAGACTAGTTTGCCCTGGAAAGCTCATAATCGCCTGGCAATTCACCTACGGGCTACCCAACAGTGCTGGCGCAATGCCGTAGAAACTGCAGATTGCGTGTCATACAAATACTAGTTTGCTTAAAACTCTTTGGCCACTTTGGCTGACTATGCTGTGCAGGTGGATTCTCCCAAGTCTGGCATTTCAACTACATGCAGGTAAAGATCAAAAGGGTCTATTTAACCTTTCCTAGGAAAATTTTGCTTGTGCCCACAGCCAGAAAGAGGGCATATTTACACCAGCCTTGGCATGAAAGAAGAACTTTGCTCAAGAAGGAGGCTTTTCATGGTTTGGTGTAATCAGGTCATTCGTTTTTTCAGAAAAAACATTTGAAAAATATGACACATGGGGTTGATAGGTTTAACCCTTAACCACCAAAAAATGTTTGTTGATTTGCTTATACGTTTTACACCACTTGACCAATGTGTATCAAATGTGGGAGTCACTTCCATTGCTCAGAATAATGATCATTTTTCCAAATTCAAGCCGATCTATCAAAGAGGCCCAATTAAAAGGGGGTGAGCAGCAAAATAGTGTTTTTTTTGCTAAGAAGTTTGACCATCTGTGACAAATCTTTACAAAATCTGAAAGAAGCTTGGGAGGACTAGTTTCCTTTCAGTATGTCAAGTTTGTGTCAAACCACTGCGAGGACCAAGAACATTTTCATTAACCTAGAACTTTGGTGCTGTACACCGCATCTGCATTGTATGTGGTAGGCAAGAGCAACTTACACCCACTTGTGGAATTTCAAGTTTCCAGACAACCCAATGGTGGAAGAATATGTTTGATTTACTAATAACTTTAGCACTTTCTCTCTGTTGGATCCGACCAAAATCTGGCAGAGACTTAGCATGATTAGCATACTAGTGGTTTCTCAAAGTCATGCTGGTCTATGAAGAAAGGGCAAAATTAAAATGAGGTAGGTTTGGGGGGGGGGTTTAAAGTAGTATTCATCTGCCAATAAATTTGATACTACTTGATGAATCCACCCAAAAGGTGGCAGAAATTAGCAGGTTCAGTTAAATATGTCAAGTTATTAGCACACCCATTGGGGGCAAAACTAAATTGCAGTAGAAGTTTAGTTGACTCATATGTTTGGCAATGTTTGATGAATCTGTGTGACATTTGTCAGAGTTAACAAATTAAGCCCAGTTCAAGGCTAAACAAGCTTTGCAACCAACCCCTGCTGCACACAGCCAAGGAAAGAAGGGCTCGGGCATGGCAAAAGACAAATAATAGTACTGAATGGGTACAGTGAATGGCGAATGTGGTACATCACGAAAAACATGAAATTAACTGAGAAAAAAAAATAGATAAGGTTACTTATGGTACCTTGAACATAAAACCAAATAAGCCTTGACATTTGCTAAAAAAAAAAAAAACAACAACTCCTAAATATGAAATCAATAGATTGGCAATAGACACTCTACAAACAAGAGTAAAGACTAGCCAGTGTGGCTGCAAGAAATGCAAAATGTGCACACATGTTTGTCGCCAAACATTCATCAAGGCACTGAAAAATACAAATTAAACAAGTATTTGCAATGGATTGGGTCTCACATTTGCTCGAGTTGGAGCTATTAGAGTTGTAAATTCTGACCTGGACTTTTCTTGCCACATAAGTTGAAAATGAAAAGTAAAACAGTTGACATAAACGAGCCGATTCAAAGCACCACAGCCGACATGAGCATGATTGCGAAGGAGACACATAAAAGGAAAAATAAGTTTGCTCACAGTCAAACGTCTTGGCAATCATGCAATTATTCATGTAACAGGGCCGGTGTCCAAGGTGGTAACAAAACCGCTCCAAGGAGGGACAACTGTAAAGCATTTACCAATGATAAAGGATTTTTTAAAGGCAAGCCCATAAACGAGTGATAGTGATGGGCATGCGTTGGGCATGGTTAAAAGCCCACAGATAGATTACAACAGGTCAAAGCGATTGCGTGCTTCACCTAAAAATGATGTCCACCTCCACCTACTGCCATAGATGTTCCTATATAGATGAGGTAAAAAAGTGTGTAGGAAAGGCCAGATTTACCACCCTCTACAGCACGACCCTATTAGGAACGCTCTTTTCAAATGGAGGATAGAGTTTAATTGACTTAACAAACCAACTGCAATTGAGCATGAGCAGCTCTCAGCTATAAAACCTCCGTGCTTGATTGGAGGTATGGCTTCATGATGTTCTGTAGAGATACAAAGGAGCACCTGCATTTTACAGTAATTTAAATAATCTCATAAGGACTTTAACAATGATAGGCTGCATCCCTTCAATACAATGGATTACTGTGTACACTTTAATCTACAGTGAGTAAGAAATATCGTCCTAACATCTGAGATTGTGCTTGTGACTGGAAAGGCAGACGCTGAGAAGGAGCACCGTACAGTGACAAGCCAAACACACACATACATACTGCAGAAGCCAAGGCAGATATTATCACTCATCTTCTCAAACTGAAACAACAGCCATCCCAAAACATCCACAGATGAGTGGACATCTGTAGCCCCCTAGAATATAGTACACATTTGTATCCAAGCACCTCCAAGGAAGGGTCTACACAGTGGCCAGATGTGCGAACAGTTCACCTTTACTAATGAAAGACACCATCTTCTCCTCTGACATTTGCCCCGTCACTGGTCCACCTATTTGCGGAAACCTTATGGACCACAGTGCCATGTTACTCAGGATCACAACTCAGGAGGGTAACTGTAATCATATTTAGATCATAAATGGAATCCCGCATATGAGGCTGGCACTGTTGGCCCATTTTGGTTTACGATTGATGCAGTTTCCCTTTCTTTCCATCCATATCCCTTATCTCCTACAGGTACCGCTCAACACAGGGGTGCCACTCGTGTCTGCAGGCTATCCCACCTGAATAACCCAATGCTTCCATGGCTATCTCAACACCTATAGACGTCCCTTTTCCTATAGGGGTGATCCCATCCATCTTGAAACTCCTTTTCCTCAATCTTTTTTTAAAATGTATCGATTTGTAAGGAGTAGGTCAAGCATGTGCAAGTCACACACTGCACCAGGAATATGAGTGGGCATAACAGATAATTACAAGCTTATTATGAGGTGAAGCCAATATGACGTACAGTCCATACATGTGACATTGTCAAGTTCAGTTCAGCATTCTTTCTTATTCAGTGTTGGGCGATTCTTATGGCTATCCGTACATATCTACCAGCCCAATGCAACCTGGTTTATAAAAGATATTGAACTGTGGTATGTGGTTGCGGAACCGTTAGAATGTCTGACGAGGAGTGGACAGTGGCAGAGTCTGCAGGGGAGTGGGGGAAGGAAAGCAGCAGCTCAGAAGAAAATTCCCCCTCATGGGGCCTGGTACAAAGGAAGTAAAGGGTTTTCGTTACAATAACTCTCTATGGTGCTGTTGTGTGTGGGGAGCTCCGTCTGTGTCTGCTTGGTGACCACGGTCTGTGTAGTTTTATCTATAAGGGGGTGATGTAGAACCTGCTACAGTGCTTCAGTGTTGGATTGTGCTTCCAATCGTTCCAGGTATCCCTGACAATTAGGGGTCTGGCTGGTGGTGAGCCCCGTGCCCTGGAAGTGAGTAGCACCCGTTGCTCTGCCAGCATACCGGCGCGCAAGTCCAATATCTACAAACTGGTGGGAAGGGCAGTAGCAGACTTCCAGTTCACTGTCAGTCTATGTTCCACCAAGACTAATGCTAAGTCAATTAATTTATTGGCAGGCTTATGCTCTGCGGTGTGGGAAGTTACCCCCCTGGATGTAGTGTAGCCGCTCCCTATGAAGTTGGTGTCCCACCACCAGGGAAAGGAAACCGGTTATGTCCTGTGAGATAGGTGTGGTGTAGGTAGTTGAGCTGTGTGTATTTCAGCTTGGCATTGGTGGAGATATTTGGTACTGTTAAGCTCTGCATTTATTTCTGGTCCACAAGTGTTATGTTGAGGGCTGCGCCCCAGTAAGATCAAAGAGCATACAAGAATTGCTCTCTATCCGCATACAAGGAACTATAAAGGTTGGTGAACTAAATTTTGCGCATCACCATATGTCAGCAGCACCTGAAGCAAAACAAAAGTTTCTGGCACGTCGTCCGTCTTGTGACAAAACTCATTTAAACAATCTGTGGGCATGGAAGAAGAAAGACCCGGTGGTATGTCATAGTTGTCTACCAGGCTCTAAAATGTACTCAATATCTGATTTGTAAAGAGGTCACCCCATTCAATAAAGCCTGCCTCTGCCAAGAGGATGAGTCTGGGCTCGGGAATAGCCCTGAGCAACCTGGCCTCGCCCAGAGAGATAGTCCTGGAGCATATGGAGGGCAGGAGTGTTTTGTGAGTGTGTAAGTCGACCAGCACTTCTGGACGACCTGCATTAAAACACTTATGCACTGAAGACGACTCCACCTTTGTACTGAAGAGCCATTGCAATACCGGGACAAGGGGTAGTCCCACCAGGTCAGTTCCCCAGTTTGTATTGATTCTGACCCACCAGCCATCTAGTGGGACTCTGGAGCCGACGTCTGCATAGTAGTATTCATAGTTCGGGGCACCCATCCCTCCACAGTCCAGTGGGGTATACAGTTTGGAGAGGGCCACCTGGCATCTACCTTTGCCCCACAGCGCCACTGGGTGGGGGGGGTCCCGGTGGGAGCAGCCGGCCTGGTACCCTGTGTGTGCGCTCAATGGAGAAAAAGCTTGAGTGTTTGCCCCAAAGGATTTTCAATGAAAAACAATCTTCGAGGTACAATACCATGCTTGGGCCTTCTACTCACTCTGGAAGGCGGGATGTCCCTTCTTGATCATCCGCCAGCTGCCCAATGTCAGCTCTTTTTTCAGGGCCTTAATGTGTGCTGTAGTGTCTGAAACCAACGGCCTGAAGGAGGCTAGATTGGACTCTGTGGATTCTACTCGTTCTTTTAGTTTCTTATTATCTTCCCTCACTATGCCCATATCTATCCTTAGTGCATTTATCTTGGTTTTCACATGTGGTTTTTATGTCAAGCAAAGCTGATAATATCTTGTTGAACCTGCGCAAGTGTGCTGCCAGGGTGCTGCTCAAGGACCTGTCCTGGAGATGTGGTTGGTCCCTCTCCATTCCACTCCCCTGTGCGCCAGTTGCTCCTGCCACTGATCTATCCTGTTTTGTGCGGCCCATTGTGATAAGGATATTACATCAGCTGGGAGTATTATGAAGTGCCGGGGATAGGTGTTTGGGCATCTGGTATCACGCTGCACAGTAGTTGAGTCACTATGGCTCGAATTAATAAGCGGGAGGCACCATAACAATCAAGATCTTGCTAAGTAGTGCTGGGCATGCTCTGCTCTCCCCCTCAACACACCCCACTGTCGATAATAGTATGTTGTGAGCTCATGAGAGTGGAGCAGCACTTGAGGGTGGAAGCTCATGCAGCACGAGCGTGGGCGCCCCTTGTTGACTGAGGACTGAGCGTTGCATTCCTGTTCCCAGAAGAACCATACGGTAGGGATACACACCCTGTATTTTGCCCTGAGAGGTATTGATAACTGTGTTCCAGTTGTTCCCAAAATCAGTAGTGCCTCCGGTTAGAGGCCCTACAGATTAGTTCTGTCGGTGCGTGGCCACTCTCAGCACCAGTAGACATTACCTCTAGGGGGCAGGATAGGTGCAGGGGAGGAGCTGAGTGGCACCACCGCAGGGTCGTTTGGTTTCCTTACCCAGATATATTGCAGCAGTGGAGGTCTTGGCCGTCTCTCTTTGCATGGCCCCATGAGACCGCACAATGTCCTGTCCTTCTAGGTCATCTTCTCAGGGTCATGCCCACTGATTAATTACCTGTGGGATTCATCCTTTGCTCAGCTGCTTGTTCCGCCCTCTCCTCGAGAGGATTGGTCGAGTAGATGCAAGGACAGGGCTCTATGCTCTCCATCCTCCTAGGTCTTCAGTCTCGACAGGCCGCCTCCTGTGACTCACCCTTCCACGTCTTCACTGCAGCTGCTGCCTCCCCTCACATGCAGCAGTCGGCGGATTACCAACGAGATTGGGCAACTTCCTGGCTACCGTCTTTGACCTCTCCTGAGGGGACCGTATGAGATATTTCAAAGGCAGAGGTTTGAGCCCTCTGACTTTCCAGTTCTTCAGTCGTGGCAGGCCGAGCCCCCTGCCCACAGCCCACCCCTCAGCGCTGGACTAGTCCAACTCACTCCTCAATGCGGCGGACCACCTCCTTAGTTGTGGATGTCACGGACATTCGTGCAACATTTGTGCAGCGGTGCCAGGCTTCGGTGTTGGTGCAGGATATTATTTATAGGCTTGGGTAAACAGAGCTCCTTGTAATGCAACTTGCGAGGTCGCCATCTAGGCCACACACCCTCCATTTCCTCAGTGTTAAGGGAGAAACTCACCTATTAAGCATCAACAGATTTGGCAGTATATCCTCCTACAGGACGCAGACATACTCTTTTAATAGGAAATGGACCTCCTCAAGAAAGACCACAAGCAAATGAGCCACCCTGCTTATCACCATCAATACTTGACTTCACCTACTTCTAAGATAGCGGTGGTAGATATACTATGCAAAACACATTTAGGTAAGGTTCCTCAGCAGTTACCAGGGACACAGAAGGGTGCTACATAAAACTCGTCTTACCCTGGGGAGCAACAACCATCACACTCCTAAACATTTATGCCCCTAACACACCTCAAGATCTTTAACTTCCCACACTCTTCTCACATCAGCTCAGGATAGCCAATGGGCACCCAGTGGGAGAGGATTTCAACTTGCCCTGTTGTCCCAAATAAGGCAGGCAACTGAATGCCTGCGCTCCTTATAAAGAGATCACTGAGCTGGGTCTGACGGATGCTTGGTGGAATGGACACCCCGAAGAGAGGGACTATTCCTTCAACTCTTCAGGTCCACTTCACTTACTCGCACACTATGTCCTGGTTACATCTTCAGTGCTCCAAGCTCTGGAACTCTTATCCATGTCTGATAGCTCTTTATCCGATCATGCACACTTCGCTTTCACGTGGAGTTATAGTCTAGCCCACAGAAAGGGCCCCCTGCTCCTGAGAGATCCAGTCAACAGGCAAATCATACGCACAGCAATCACAAATTACTTCACAAACACTACTCAGAACGCCTCTCTGCACACACTAAGTGATGCCACCGTGATGGCACCTCAACCCCCCGCTCCTGAGAGGTCCAATCAACAGGCAAACCATACACACAGCAATCATAGATTACTTCACAAACAACACCTGTCACTTAAAAAATTTAAGAGCTTGAAAAGGTGGATAAAAAAAACCCATTAGAGTCTCCAAATGCAAGCTAGCTGTCCTTGGGGACAACTAAAAACACACAGGGCCAAGCATACAAAGCAAGCACTCCTGGTTATTGACTAGAGGTTCTACGACAATGAAGATAATGATGGCTCCCTCCTAGCCCATAAGATCAGACTATATAGGTCCAAAACATATATTCTACAGATCCAAAGCCTAGATGGCCGCCACACGAAAGGGGAGGCATGGGAAAGGGCAGGGTTTCACATGTTCTACCAAACCCTATATGAGCACAGCCCTGAAAAGTACAAAGAGCTACAAGAGAAGAGGCATGCGACTGACCGTTACTAAACCACGAACACAGGGAGAGTCTGGAAGTCCCTATAAATGAGTTTGACAACAGACTGGCGCTAACCTACTCCAGAATAGAAAAATCACAGTGCCCAGATGATCCATACCCCTCCCCCCTACACTAGTCATTGGCAAGAAGTTAGTCTTTCACCTGCCGACACAACTGGAGCTTCTGTTTAACTGCTTTGCACATAGCATTAGTCTATCCTCTACAATGTGTGAAGAAGATATATCTCTGATCCCCAAACAAGTCAAAGATCCAGCGTCCTGCATGTCATATCCCCCTATGGCACTTCTAAACACAGATGGAAAAAATGTACACTAACGTTTTAGTGATGTGCTTAGACCACCTACTCCCAGGGTTAACTGACCCCGACCAAGTGGGCTTCATTTGCAATAGGCAGGGGGCAGCCAACATCAGGGGACTCGCCCATCTCACTGAGAAGGTATGCAAAAGGAGGGGCCCAGCCCCATTAACCTCCTTGGATGCTGAAAAATAGTTTGACAAAGTCAGCTAGGCCTTTGTGGAAGCAGTTCTAAAAAAGACGAGAAAAAACAGCTGGGCCCTAAATGAAAGATAAAATTACGGCAGCATATGCCTTCCCTACATCGGTCATCCGAGTTGACAGGCAACAACCATCCCCAATTAGACTCACCAGGGGGACTAGCCAGGAATGCCCAATTGGCCCCCATCTGTTTGCCCTAGTGGTTGAGCCACTAGTAATAACTCTAAGATGGAACCGCACCATTGCAGCTATCCCATTTGGGGGCAGAAAGCACAAACTTAGTCTGTTCGCTGACAACATTCTTCCCACCCTTTCCAACTTGCCCAAAATCTGCCAGTATTGATGACTGCCCTAGACCAATTCGAAAACATTTGTGGTTTCAAAATAAACAAAGATAAATTGTGCGTGCTCAACCTCAAGGTCAGCCCACAAGATGTGCCTGCCTTGAAAACACAGGCACCATTCTAATAGTTCTCACTGTCATAGGCCTCCAGATAAGTTCCTGATAATTTGAGCTCCCTTCCGTAAAGAAATAGTGGATGGCTTCAGGAGATGAGATTCATGTACCCGACCCTTGTTGAGTAGACAATATCATTAAAATGAATATCCTACCCTGACTAGTGTATCTCTTCCATTCACTCCCCACACACATTTCCTCTGCGGACATAATCAGCCTGCAAATTATAAAACAAGTTTTTTGTATGGAAAGCAAAATAACTGCTCATATCAAACAAGCTCTTAATGCTTCTCAGGAAGAGAGGGGTCCTAGCCTGTCTAAACCTACTTGAATAATACGGAGAAGCACATCTGCGATTCATCTCGGAGTGTACAGTGTGAGAGAGTGAAAGATCCTGGTTCTATATGGATCGGGCAGTAGTGCCGTCCTCTGTGGTACCTATCATGACTCTCTGTGGAGCATGTTCAAAAACGTGCTTATGCAGCCACAGCTGCAAAAGTGATCCTTGATATGTGTGACCATCTAGCCATCAATAAAGGCCTTACCTCCTTCCCATCTCCAAATATCTCAATTACCTAAAATCCTGACTTCCTCTGGCCCGAGATTCTAGGTCTTTAGCCAACTGGAAGGTTGGTGATTGTCAAAATCTACAAGATCTATTCCACAGTAGCTCAATCAAACTATTTGAACAATGCAAACAGGAACACCATATCCCGGAAAACTCCAGACTTCAACACTGTCAACTTCGAAACTGGGCGCTAACGAACGCCCTGGTGGCTGTTCTCAAAATGACACCCTTCAGGGGCATGATATGCACCTATTCAGGCACAAAAGGGATAATCTCTTATGATCTACAAAGCGGATTAGGTCCGCTGCAAGTCAGTCTTACAGACGACCATAGAGAGCAAGGAATGGAATTGGTACAGGCACAATCTACTCAAACCTTTATGAAGTATCCCCCCCTCCAGCGAGGATCACTCTACAAAATCATGTTCCATCACACCTGCCAATTATCTACATAAATGTTTTCCCACAACCTCAGCTTTTTGCTGTCGGCACCAGCAAGAAAAGGGAATATCTTTCTACAAATGGGACTACACCCTCACACCATCATTCTGGAAGCAAATACTAGGTTACATTCTAGCCACCCCAGGGAAATCCTATTCCGGCATACCCAATCCTGGCTCTCCTGGGTATAATACTCTCCAATATGAAGGGAATGACCAGTGTAGACAAGACAATAACACGACAAACGATAGTGGGGGCTAAACAACTCACCACACTGTTCTGGAAAAAGGAAGAGTCCCCATTGGAGGCTTTCTGGTTCTAAAAATGTGGCAAGTGCTTGCCATGAAAAAGATTACACTGTGCACTAACATATTCCGCCCATAAATTGACAAGCCTATGGCAACCGTTCACAGATTACATGGCAAGGCAAGTATTCTGTTGCTTGAGACCCCAACGGCTCTGAGTTCTACATTGATTGGTGTCAAAGAGGGTATGCCCCCTCAAGATTGTCACTGTGACAAGATGCTTGGGTGAGGGAGGGTTGTCACTAAAGGTCCCTACACTCCCAGAAACAAAAAGACCCTGGAAGAAGAACTCCCATTCCCTGCCCCTTTCAACCCACACCAAACAGCACAGACCAGCTCCCTCCTCTTCCTCTCTTTGCAGCCATTAAAAAATGCTCCATTTGACATCGATTCCTGAAACCCAAACCCCTGCCACAACATGACGAACATGGGGGATTCCCATCTCTCCCTCTGCCTTACATATATAGCCCCCTCCCCACCGCACATCCCCCACAGGTTGTTGTAAACCTTTTTGGTTTTACACCCCCGGTTGGCTGATAACACAAAGCCAGAGATGATGATATCACTTTTCTTTTTCTGACAGCAATTACTTGCAGCACTGTTCTGAAAAGTTAACCACTATCATTTGCCAATGTCTCAAATTAATGAAAATCAACAAACAAACATTTTTATGAAAGAAAGGGAGGTATTTTTTAATAAATTTAACAGCGTCAGCAACAAAACCCCCAGCCTACAATTATCTGCTGCAGTCTTTAAGGACCTTTCTAAAGACAGGCCCTACAGAAACACTTATTTGCCCAGCAGGTGAGCAAATACATCTGCTTTCCAATACATCCTAATGATATATATATAAATAACAGCACAAACCACTTTCTTCCACATCTTCTCTTGGCGAGAAGGCACTTATCAATCCATCTCTGGTACGGGATGCTGAATATACACAGTAAATAAACATAAAAATCTCAATATAATACCCAAAGTAAACATTTACTCCTCACGTCCTTAGCTGAAGCAGTTAGGTTTTCCAACTAAGCTACTGTCCATCATGGAGCATTGAATATGTGGAATGCCATTCAGGTGGTTTACAAGTGGGGGACCAAATGTCCCGGTTTTGCCAGAATGGTGCCAGTTTTTTCTCATATGACAGAGGCAGTCGACTGAGCACATTGGGAGGCACGTTTACACATTTCAGGGCGGGATTATTTAGCAGCCTTTAGCGGCAAGCAGTTTCATTAACACAGATGATAGTGTATGTGTGTAAAACTCTGCATTGAATTCCACTTAGTACCTCACTGAGTGCTGTCAATTAAGGCATTCGATGCAAAATTGTAGTCCTTATTTTTGTGAACTATCTCAGATATTGTTTTCCTAAACCCAGACACTCTATTTACAGATGAGCAGCAATGCATTTGAAAGACACGCTTCAGTCTTGTGACATCCCTTTTACACAAGATGCAAGCTTGCTTTGCCTCTCAAACATCGTGCACTAAGTGCTAAAACTGCCCCTAACAATAAAGAAGGCAAGCAAACATGTTACAGAATTTCAGACACCACAACAGGAGAACTACTCAAGATAAATTGAAATGTTCTCTTAGGAGTTTAAAGGTTAATGCTCCAAACTAGATACTTGTAACAAAAAAAAGATTAAACTTAGTAAGAGAAAGGAAGGTTTTGGTGTTATATTGAGAGAAAACAAAGACAAGGGTTTATTTCTGGGCTAGAAACCTAACGTACACTCTTCTTCAAAACAACAGATACAATTTTGCCCTTTGATGCTTACCACCCATTAACATTATTAAATGTTTAGCAGTACACCAAAGTAGCATCTACATATCAATCACCATCAGGAAAACACATCAGTGACAGGAACAGCTCTTGTTTTCTCCACTGAAGATATCAATTTAACGAAGCAAGAATGTAAAGTGTCAAATCACGCCTGCTGCACTTCTGTTCGCAACTCTGAGGGTCAGGTCCCACAACGCATTATGCGTATAGTGACTAATTCACTAAGCCAGTCTTTCTAAAGTGCTGCCTAACCGTATCCTCTGGGAGAATGCATGAAATGTATTTTTAAGGGGTCGAAAAGTCAACTGACATAACTTTATACTTTGCGGGATGAACATTAGTTGTTCACTCAGCCCAACTATACTATTGTTTTAAACATGAATAGCTTTATTTGCAAAATCCAAACCCTAAGTCCGAAAAAGCAAAGTACAAAAAAAATCTTACATTACCAGGATAACGCTTAGCACCACCTGTAGTTTCAATACTGAAATGCCAAGTTGAAACAGCATGCCATAGCACAATTTTAGGAACAATTCTTGGAAGATTCACTGTAATCGGTTTATAACAAGTAATGCATTTTTGAATTCTTACAGGTTTAAATATCCCAACACCAAACTATGAATCTAAAGAAGATACCAAAGGCAGAAAATGAGCCAGCTGGACGCAGCCAAGTCAGGATTTTTACTCTGCATCGGCATTTGTGTTTTCATCTTCTCTGTAATGTACATGAAGTATTCTGTTTCCAAGGACCCAAGTGAACAGAAGTTTGTCCCGGAATTGGTAGAATGCGGCTTTTATCCAGATGAACTTTGCTCAGCTCTTTTTGAAGGGAAATCCGCTGCTCCTGGGATTGCAAATTATTGCCAAGAAGCATTAGCCCCACTGTCCATTAAAGGGCCCTCTTCCCTGCAGAATTCGGTAAACTGCTCCAAATTCATCAACGAACAGCATTTCATTACAAGTCCACTGTCTGACGAGGAAGCAAATTTTCCCCTGGCATACATTATCACTATACACAAAGAGTTGCACATGTTTGTCAAGCTCATCAGAGCCATTTATGCACCTCAGAACGTATACTGCGTACATGTGGACGAGAAATCTCCCAGTACCTACAAAAACAGTGTACAGAACCTGGTCGGGTGCTTCAGAAATATTTTCTTGGCATCAAAGAGAGAGAATGTGGTGTACGCTGGATTTTCCAGGTTGCAGGCAGACATCAACTGCATGAAAGACCTTTTGGACTCTCAACGTAAATGGTTCTATGTAATCAATCTCTGTGGGCAGGACTACCCACTCAAAACCAACAGGGAAATTATTGCATACCTCAAAAGTAAGTGGAAGGGAAGAAACGTAACTCCAGGAGTAGTTCAACCAGAACACATGAAACACAGGACACTAGTTAGTTACAAGGAGTTTGTCAATGTAGGAGTTTCTTATGTTTATCCAACGTCAAAGAAGAAAAATCCACCTCCACACAATATCACTTTGTACTTTGGAACTGCATACTACATGTTGACAAGGGAATTTGTTAATTTTATACTGACAGATCAGCGTGCTACAGATTTACTAGAATGGTCAAAGGACACATACAGTCCAGATGAACACTACTGGATCACACTGAATCGTTTGCCAGGTAAGGAAAGGAAAATATGCATGTGTGACGTATCCTGTCAGCTGTTCAAGTTATGATAAAGCACATTATTTTATCGATTGTGAGTTGCAATTCAGGGCTTTAAGCAAGGCCATACAAAAGAGACGGCTCTTGAAGTAGAGTGAGATGATCTGCTTCTGAACATGCACCCCAGTAATGTAGCATACACATCATCATCATCACCTGCTGTTTTTGATCCATCAAACTAACTGCTGCAGCAGTCAGATTCAAGCAAATTCATCTCACACTTTGTGATTTAGTGGTTTAAATCACGCCTGCACTACAGGCATCAATTAAATTGGGCCCTTTCTTTTCCCCTGATTCATGCCTGAAAGTCAGTACACGGGAGAGGACTTTCTTGGTTCCCACTGATGTTGGTAACATGGGCATATTACTGTTCTCTATCACAAAGGTACAGAGATTTGTGAATTATGCATATGAATTTGCCTTTGTAATTTCCCTATGTCTTCATCCTATCCCTGACTCCATTGCTGCACCGTCTCAGTTATATAAAAATCTAGATGTGCGAGAGCTGGCTTAAGCTTATTGTATCATTAACTGAGGGTAGACTCACTGGAGCTTCCAGCTATTCTGACAACAGTTAGACAGTTCTGTTTACCCCTCGTTCTGGTTCACCAACGAAATTAGATTTGTGGTCTCAGCCCTAGGTCCAGCAGTTGTGCTATAGTCATCTAGGAATTAGTATCACTGCCTCCACGCTCTCACAAAACCACCTTCCAAATTTAGTGCATATGGAAAAAAGTACTTTCTTTGCGACCCAACAAAAATACCACAGAATGCTGAAGGAGGATAGTAATGGGACAAAACTATTACATGCACATCAGGTGCGGGGGCACCAGGGCTCATTGACATGAATGGTCCACAGCAAACCAAACTACCTAACTAGAGAACAATGGGCCTATTTTGCCTGCCCTTGGGTTCAATACACCCTTGCTAGGCCACTTTCCTGTCACTTGAAAAGGAGTCTGTTCATGTCATGCTTATTTTCCAAGTAGAAAAAGACCCTTAACTTTATTACACAAAAGGTGGAAAACACGCACAAACTAGAGGAGGTGTAGTGTTTCAAAGTCTTTACTATAGATAATTTCTAAAATATAAAATAGAAATATGATGTATATACTGTCTCGCACACAAGTAAAGCATGCATAACTTTTAGAGTAATTAAGAGTATTAAAATAATAGAACTTCCAAGCACCTAAAACAGTCCCAGGGACACAAATTAGCTGCACTGCATACCGCATTTGGCAGTTCCGTAACAATGATAAGTGGAAATGTCTTGTAACACAATTTGCTGTGGTTCACTCCAGGACACACCTATTTGGTTTTGAAATAGCTGTGCATCAAGAAACAACAAATACAGTAAACGGATGAAAAGATGCAGGATTTCAGCCAAAATACAGAGAGTGCAAAGATTTCAGCGAGATTTGATTACAACAATAGATTAATCTGCTGGAAAAGCAGGCTAGATGAGGTCGGTGCTTCGGGTTTAGGGCAGTAATACAGACCATACACTAGTCAAGTATAGAAGGAAAAAAAGGCAGAGGGATCACAGAAGGGGTCCCTTTGCGAACAGTTCACTGTGAGGAATGAAGAGTGGTTCCACGGCTCTCCTTTGTGGGAATAAGTGAAGAGAGGAAGCCTGAGAAAGGTTCGATGGCGTCTTCCTTTTAAAAAAAAAAAAAAAAAAAAAAAAGAGAGGAAGCGAGCAGCGGAGTAGATGATGAAAGAGAAAAGACCAAAGGTGCCAAACTCTTGCACAGCCCCTCACATCACCAATATAGGGCTATGAATGCTAGCGGCACACATTGAAAGCTGCAGATCAACAAGAAATGCCAATGTATTTCCATGCCCATGCACCCACCTTTCCAATCCATAGTCCATTCTGTGTGCATCCATTTCACGGAGAATCCATAAAACATTTACCATCCAGCACTATGAACACTTGTGCACCAGTCTCTTGCGATAGCCGTATTAACCCAACACCAATCATCTCGCATCACTGGCAAAAATGCAAGACTTCAGAAGACAAACTGTGAAATTCTCTCTCTTCTTCCAGGAGCCCTTAATCAAATAAGATTGCAGATACGGCCGCCACTGGTAATATGGCCCCGTACATTGACTTATAAACGAAGGTGGCTTTATATGAACTAGAAATAATTATCGCCACACCTAAGCATCCAAAATCTGTCTGTTATGTTAATAGGCATTCGAGGTTCTCCAAAAATAGAGCATTAATGTTGGTTAAAATATTTACAATGGTATGTCGTGTGACAACCATAATTCCTCACAGAAAATGTAAGATTAATAATTTTACTTATTAAGCTTAATGCACAGTTTGCAAAGTTTAAACTATAGGTCTAAACCATGGGCCATGTATATCCAGATTTCGCTCGAACTGGTTCTGAGATTTAAAGATACATGATCCTTGCCCCATAAATGACTTTTCCATAAGATTAATGAATCCTACCATGTGAATTGAGGCAACATGCTTTTTCCAGCACACACCAATACAAAACAGTTTTGACCGATGGATTAAAACTGCTAATACTTGACCCCTCTCACAAGTGTGTCCTTTCCTAGATGCTCCAGGTGCGACTCCAGATGCTCAGTGGGAAGGAAATATACGAGCTATAAAATGGAAGGAGCACGAAGGTACTGGGCATGATGGCTGCAAAGGTAACTGCTTTACTGAAAATATATATTTGTTAATGTTGTGTTTTAAATTGATTTATTAAGCACATTATCACCTTGAAAATCATTACAAGATGGCAGCTGTGCATGCATACGCATGCATGTATTGCAGACCACTTGTAATGCTTTTTCAAGAACATAAGAGAAGAAAATCCCTCAAAAGATGTTCACTGTGTATGCTCACAGATACGGTACGCCATGTTGTAATAGTTTGGCTAGGCCAGTGCTTAAGAAGCTTACAAAGCAATTCAATAAGTACTGGTGAAAGCAAAGGAATGTGCAATGGCAGCATCCAGGAGTGAGAGGAGGAGTGGCAGCTGGGGTTATATGCAGCCTTAGGGCCTGAGGAGTACAGAGACAGTTGGGCAGGAAATAGGGGGGAGAATGTATTGGCCGCAGCAAAGAGTTCATCACTGAGGGACTACTTAAAGCTTCATGTAATCTTATGGAAAATGCCATGTCATTAAGTACAGTATACCCATCCAAAGGCAACTGCTAAAGAGATACCAACAACCAAAAGTTGAAAGGATCTAACAAAAATCTCACTGTCTGTATTCATATTATTTATGTTCTTGTGTATCGATAACATGAAATCTCTGCCTATTAGCTGCAGTTACCTTAAATGGGGTGAGGAGAAGTCGGACTGGGGTGGGGGGGGGTTGTGGGTGTGTGTGTGTGTGTTGGGGGGGGGGGGGGGGTTGTTTGGTTATAAACATTAAGTTTATTTTAACACTCTCTTTACCTTTAGGCCAATGGAAATATGCTGCCATGACTCAAAAATGGGAAATGTAAGGTTGGGAAGTAGGCATTCATGCACTAACTATTCTGAATGGACACATCAACTCCACTGTACAAATCATTTTGCTGTTCTCCATTAGCCCTCTCCATATGAGTCTCGAAACTGCGGTTAATACTAACTAGATAGAAATACGCTATTATACATATAAAGATTGACTCATAGTTAAAAAAAATATTACTCTCCTAACACTAGGGAAGCTGAGCATGGGTGATCTTTCACCCTGGAAGTTGTGTGTCAACTGACATTAGCAATAAGAGCCTTTTGGAATTATAAATGGGTGTTCTGGTTGGCCACGACCCCATAAAAGTTTGATTGTATTCATGCAGTATATAGATATAGAGGCAGATAGCATATGGTCATTCTGATTATTCATGTACATGAAAATTAAAGGTTGCAGACTTCTTTGGGAGTCTCTTTAAAGGTGCATGGAAACATGTAAATTCATTTTTAGGTTGAGAGCGCAAGCGCTTTGACCTGTTGTAAGTATTGTGGCTTTTAACCACGCCTACTGCACGCCCATCACTTTCACTTGTTCATGGGCTTGCCTTTCAAAAATCCTGTGTTATCATTGGTAAATGATTTAACATTAGTCCCTCCTTGGGGCAGTTTTGTTACTGCCTTGCAGACTGCCCCTGTTACATGGATAATTGCACATCTGACTGTGAACAAACTTCTTTTTCTTTTTGTGTCTCTCCTTCATGCTCACGGAGGCCATGGCGCTTTGAATCGGCTCGCTTATGTCAACTGTTTTACTTTTCAATTTAAGTGTCAAGAAAAGTCCAATTAGGAATTTATAAGCTTATAGATCTAACTCGGGCAAATGCAAGACCAATTGCATTGCAAATGCTTGTTATTCTTTGAGAGACTCAATGTTCATTGCAACTTATAAATATTTTTTTTTATTTTACAGACTAGGTGGTAAAGTCAGGAAATTGCCTTTCCGAAGAAGTGATATAGATAAAATCAATATCAAAACTAATAAAAGGCATGTGGGTGACTAAAAAAAAAAAAAAAAAAAAAAAAAAAAGCACGGGACATGAAGATCAAAGACAACCTAGCGTCTATGGTGGCTAAGCAGAAAGGATAGACAGACTAGGTGGACGACCTTATGCGCCATCTCTTTTAATGTATTCATGTAATTTCAGGACTTTTTCAGAAACTTTACAACCTTAGCACTATGTGAGCTACAGCTCAGTCAATGAATAGTTAAATGTAAATATAACTCAGACATTTTCCTACTGATTGCTCTGCTCCGTGCTGAGGAGATTAGAGATGCAAAGCAAAAACAATGCATGAAAGAAAAACATTGCTGAAAAACACAAAGCTAGACTATGATGGGTTATACCGAATATTCTAAACTAAGTCAATGAAACAAGTTGACTGATGCTCATATCTCACTCTGCTTATCCCTCAACCGATAAAGAATAATAGATACTTCAAGTAAACAAAACTCAAAAGCCATTTTTTGAGTAGGTGTACTTGTGTACTTGTGTCGGGCACATGCTGCATGCTCATAACTAAGAACCGGTTTGATTTCCAGGGCTCAGAGAGAGGCATAACACTTCAGGTGCAAAGCGTCAATCTTCCCTTCTATTTGCTGTCTCTTGCTGTTCACTTGCCTTACTAAGAGGTTCGTGCTTCTGCCGCCATCGGAAGGGGGACTATATTTTTCTCTTTACTCCATAGGGCTGTCTAGGTGCCCAATTGTACCTCATGAAGAATTATCACCATGGTGGGACCTCCGATTTGGCATTTCCTTTGCACAGCACCAACAAGTCTATTAAAGTAATGATAAACTATCCCTTTTCATCAACCTTTGTGTATTAGAAACAAACAAATAGCTGAAAAACACTTGCACAGTCCTGCCGCATCAATCACCGGCCAGACGCCAACACTTCAAGACGCCTAACGAGGTCTTGCTCACAACTAAAGGAAACAACATCAATGGTGTACTTTTACGTCCTGACGTGCACGTCTCGAAATAGACATAGAAAACATATACCACAGGGTTGCCGAACACACTTTCAATTATCTGTGCCAACAGTGCAAAACAATTTACATACATATATTCAAAATAATTATATTTGAAAAAAATAAATTAATAGCACACAAAATACCAATATCTCTCCACTATATCAGCAAACTAAAACAAATCACATCAAAAATGTTTTTGAAAGCTCCAGCGGAATATCACGAAAAAGGCTATCTTTATCTATGGACCGGGGTAAATAAAATACTCCGTCTGGGATTATCACCTCACATGTAGCAACATAATAAATCTCCAAATTTGCAATGAACATTATATTATAAATCCTGAATGGGTGCCTAATTTTTCAAACTAGATAACATGATACATGTCTAAATACACTATCTATTCACTAACACTGAAATTATTTTCATAAAATCAAAATTTATACATAGCTACAATGGCAACTGAGTTCATCAATAAGGACTTAAGTAAAAAGTGCCATGATTAGTAAGTGGCTAAAACATGGATTGTCCGGAAACATTCAAGCCCAAGTAGGCATATAAACAAAACTATGATAAATCACACCAAAAGGTAAATCTTATTACTTAGTATAAATGTTCAGCTGGAGTACAAAGTATTCTTTCAACATATATTGCTTTGCAACGATTGAAATTTCGAGCCCTTCTTCCTCTAATACACACACACACAAACAGCAAGGGGTGCAAAAGATCCCAGAGAGCTGGAAACAACAGAGGTACCATTCTACCATCACAGATTCAAACCTTTGGGGCTTGGAATCAAGCTTGAGTACGTATGTGTTTGGACTCTTCTACTCAGCTCTTTTTCCATGTCTCCTCTCCTTGGTCTTTTTGCCACTGCATCAACCACATATTTGAATTAAGACACTTTACAGCCATGTACCCTCAGCAAAATGCCTAACCATCAGATAAACCCGATCTTGATGTCTTTAACATGTTGCAAAATACGTTTGTGAACTGGGTTTATTTCACTACATACATACTGCAGGCCGCAAAGGCCTTCCAAAACATACACCACAAAATCAGTTCTGCAGGTGTATGCTCCCCTGATTCATACCAAGGGAGACTTACAGTGCGTTTTGTTAAACCCAAATGCACACGCTTTGCAACTAGAACATTTGCAAAACTCTCTGCTCTTCTGCAACCAGTTTTTCTTGACATCGTGGGATATGAGTTAATAAGGGCATCCCTCATTCATCTTGCTCTGTTGAAATAGAGCCTAGTCTGGTTGTTATAGAAGGGCCAATTATGAGGTCGTTCTGTGCTACATGCCAATAATTGTTGAGAATTTTTCTGATGGAACCTTGCTTAATGCAATACTGGGTAATGAATCTCATCTGTGCAAACTCACTCTTCTTATGTGGATTCTTCTGGAACAGAGCTTGATCCCTGTTTAACATTTCTGTTTTGGAAGAAGAATCGTGTATGACATCCTCACTGTACCCCGTTCATGGAATTTATGTGCAATCTCATTTAACGCAGATTTAAGATCATCATCATCAATGCAATTCCTACGGGCGCGTATCGCTTCACCATTGGGAATGCTTTTCTTCAAATTCACTAGCTGAAAACTATCTGCATGAAGGACCGTATTGCATGCTGTGGGTTTTCTATATATTCTGAAGTGTAATTTGTAGTTCTGCATATAGATCTCTAATTCCCCCCCAAAAAAACTACTTTCGCAGTTGGTACTGGTAAATTGGAGACTCAGCTTAATCACATTGATTCTATCCATTACTATTTTTGCACTGTCAATGGACTCCCTGCAAATAACAAACGGATCGTTTATAAACCTGGCCAAAAGGAGAATATCGTTGCACCATTCCTCTGAAAAATCGGTCCTGAGTACCTGCTCCTCCCACATGCAAATTAGCATAGCTGGGAGTGCAAGTAGTCCCCCTCACTGTACCCCTCATCTGCCTGTATACATGCTCGTTAAACAAGACATAATTATTCTCAAGATACCACGGAGTCATTTTCAACAACATATTGGTGTGTCTCAACCGTGCCAATGGTCTCACACTTAAAAAAAGGTTGCCTCGCATTCAATCCATCTCGATGATCAATGCTAGTGTACAATGACGCAACATCACGAATAGCTGAATAACTTCTATGTAAAGTACTCATGACACTCCGACCTTGGGTTCCAATCAACCCCAAAAGGATGTGAGCTACATGAACTAATTATGTTTTTTGTTACACAACACCTAAAAAAACTGTGATGTTGCATGCCTATATTTTAAAAGTAAAAAAATCTGGTGGCGCTGAAAGGCAGCGCCTGGGAGCAAACTGCAGTTTAGATAGCTAGGTTCCTACCAGCTTCTGCGAATTTCCAACTCGGTGTACTAATTACTTAATCACTTCAGTGATTTGTATAGCTGAATTGGAGCAGTAACAGAACATTCTAGAAAACAAGAGTCTTATAGGTCTTCTATAGAACCATGGGGAAATGCCCATGCTTCATACCAGATAAACATGATTATAACTCCTGAAAGCATGTAACTTTTTTTTTAAAGGTAGAGCTTACCAATAACGCAGCTGTCTACTTAAAAGACCTGTTGTGGGCATACCAAGAACTTACTGCGAGCTCTAAGCCCGCCCATTGTTTACCATGGGCTGGCTTTATTATCACTCACTGCCTTGCTTCTTCTTCAACGGCTTACCTTGCCCATCTTGTCTTTGGCCCTTCAATGGAGCATAGCGCTTTACTATCCTCTTGATTTGTGTGATCTGTGTCCTTCCGTTGCTAACTTTAGGGAACTATTTTTTTCTTTTTGAATAGGAACTTCATGAGATTGCACGTTTTCCAGTTCTCTTCTTCGTGTGTTCCCTACAAATGCCACTTGCGCTGCTTCTCACCCTCCCCCACATGCGGCTCTCTCCCATGTGTTTTTTCTCCAGCTCCCCCACAATACGCCTTTCCCTGTCCTTTTTAAAAAAAACTTTGCACTTTAACAAAAAGCAATCTTTTTTTTATTTATCAATCCAAGTGGCATCTGTCATCCAAGACTGGTAAATATAAAAAACAAAATGAAGAAAATGTCCGCCACATTTTTAATTGCTGCTGTCCAGCAGTGTTTAAGTCAGCGAGAAATAACTATCTGACTCCTTAGAGCACGCCCACAACTTTTCCTTCACAAGGTCAGACAACTTCCTTTCAGCCCCACACACACTTTATTGCTGCTAGCCCCATGTAAATGTCACTCGTCATAAAAGGAATGTGAATGGAGACCTCATAAGTTTTCATGTTTGTTTATATTGTCCTAGGTGTGCATGCTGAGCTCTGTGGCGCAAATGCCTTATGCTCAGTTGTAAGTCTTGGTCCCTGTTCTTTATTGTAGTTGCGGTGTGCATAAAATGCTAAGGGCCACTCCAACAAGCAGCGCAATGTCTCTGCTCATACTTTTCCATTTGGTCCAGTTTGCACTAATCTTCAGCAGGCAAACAATTTTAAGCAACATTAATCATTCCGGATTGAAAAAAAGACATAATGACCAGGGGCAAGACACACTTCTCTCCCTACACGGTAGCCAACAGCAGACCAACAGACCTTTTTGCAGTGACTGGTGGCTCACCCGACTTACGGGTAACTCATGCTAAGAAAAAGCTTTCCTTTTGCACAAGTTGGTGTCTTTGCTATTCTTTGTACTTAATGGCACTTAGTTACCTTAAGGGACTACAACATGGACGAACCTCAAAACATAATGTTACATTGAGCCAGGGCTTTCCATTTATCCAAATGCACTTTGAATCTTGGTAATTGTTGCCTTACTTTCCTTTTGCACCTTTGAGCTGGTTGACCATTTCTAATAGTTTTGTTTGTTAAATTTAGGTTGCGCCTGAGATAGCACATATGCCATCACTTGCAAGACATTTTGTTAACTAAAAAGGGAATTGTCGGCTCCCACTTCCAGTGCTTACCATTCATTGACTTTACTGTCACTCTTATTTGCTGTCTCCTGATTGGTTAGAGCATGCAGTTTCACTTTCACTTTATTTCTCCCATCCATGGAGGACGGACCAAGTACTGATTGCTTCATTTTGATTAGCGTCCTTTTGCAGTTCGTGCTGGGATTGAGGCATTTTTTCTTTTTCTTTTCCCTTCCTAGTTGTTGCTTGTTCCCAATCCTTCCTCTCTTTATTGCTTGCCTGGTGTTTTTGCTCCCTTCCACATGGTTCCTTGCTCTGTTGTTGCTTTCCTCTTCTAGGTTGTTGCTTGCCCTATGCTCCCGCCACATAGTTTTTACACCATTTTGTAACCTTCCCCCATCCACCTTCCCGAGCTTCTACTTGCCCCATGGCACCCACCACCCCCTCCCACCCACCTCCTTCCAGCTGCTGTTGCTTGCAGGCTCCCATCACAAAAAACATTGACAAAGCCAAATATCTCTCTCATACATGAGAGCAATTTGATTTATCAATGTATTTTTTAGCCATGTTGAACAGCAGCGTGGCTGCCCCGAAGCATGATTGAAATAAAAAATAAATAAAAATCACCTAAGTCAATAGATCTCAGATAGGTGAGACCTATTGACTGTGCCAAGGCTTGTTAATTTTTCAAACAAAAGACGTCAGCTTGACGTTTAATTCATATTAGCTCCATGTAAGAGCAAATGTGTCCAGGGAGGAAAATGGGTGGTTTTAAGTGGCAAATTCGGCCACCCGTGTTTTGCATAGCACACATTCTTTTCAGCTGTCAAAACGTCTTAAGTACATCTTACTAGGTAGAGATTCGGCTGAGATAGAGTTCCTTGAAGCACTTCTGGAACCCTTTTGAGGCATCTAATGATACATATATTAATGCAGACAAACGACAAGTACTTTGATGAGGCATGAGGAAAGGCTGATGTGGCAAGAAGAAAGGCATTTATTGCTACAACAGTACATGTCGTATTTCTCATTGTCGTCCGCCTCTTGTTGAGGCAGACACACTCCCAGTTTAATACAGGCGTATAACCTGTCGGTGTAAAAAAAAAAAATATATGATCTCTTATGCTCCATTATTTTACCTTGTAAAAAAGAAAACAGACATTTTATGGACTGGTTCAGTTAAGCTACCAAATGTATCCCGCAGTGCATGTTCAAATTGAGACTCTTGCACCATACTTAGTACTACAAGCCCGTCTATCTCTGTCGGCATTCACTCCCTTGAACAGCAGATTATTATCGTACCGCTGTACTATATGCTCTAGTTTGTACATATACTCCTTCGATATTGGGATGTCAAGAAGAGATTTAATACATGTGACAACATTTTAGACGTGCCTTGACAATGTAGCGGTCGCCAGACCTTATGCGATAAACTTTAAAAAAGAGAGCTGATAATTATTGCAGAAAGAGGGACAGTGGCTCCGCACAGGTGTTTTGTTTGGACATAGGCTGTGTGTCCACTGGAAAAAGAGTGCTTGAATTTCAGTTTTTGCCTTATGGGAAAGCTTATGCTCAAATACAGCAGGACTTTGTTGATTATAGTGACACACCACTCATCAAGGCTACACGTTTAAGCCATTTATTATGTAAAGTTAAAACAAAGACAGTTGGCCTGACATATTTAATGCAAACAGCATATGTAGAAAGAGGATTGACATCACACTATGTGAACAGGTTTCTTTAGTTACAGAAAATCTTACAAACTACTATAGTAAGCATGTGTTTATTGTTTGGCTGATTGTCATTTTAAATAGACAGTTAGATAGTTTTCTGGCAGTGTATGCCTGACGGTTGACTTCTGGGAAAGCTGATACAAAAGCCAGCAGTCTTCAGTTGGTTATGCTGATAAGCCAATGATAAAGGCTATAAGCCTAATTGTTTGTTTTTGGGAAACTTATGTCAGGTGCTATACGTCTGATATTTTTATTATAAAAAATTATGACAAAGGTTGTAAACCTGACCAATTTATTGTGCACTGCGATAAAGGCTGTAAACATTTTGTTGCATGGAATCTCACAGATTACAATAGTAGATAAGGTTTTAAGCAGTGATTACCTCCTGACAAACACCTGGAGTTGAAGATTTGCAAAGGACTACTCCTCAGTAGACTGTTTTTTTGTTTTTTTAGCTGCTAGGCTAGCTTGAATCCAGCTGTGCAGTGAGCACGGGACCCATATCTGGGTATACCCTTCCCATTTGGGGCGACAAATGCAAAAAGAACAGATGATGGATGGAATGCTGAACAATGCAAACATTCACCCCCAATCACAAAGATCTGGGTTTAATCCATCATTATTTATTTCATCACGCCACCCCTGTTTGGACCTAGCCATATGCAAATCAGTCTTGACCCTGTTCCTCATGGGAACAGTCCAGCCCGAACTGCCAAGCCAGAACCTCCCTGGACCAGAAACAAGCATCCTAGGACAGGTTTCAGAATATCAATCGCCTCAAGCCTCATTTCGAGAGGACAGAGGTAACAATGCTCTTGGCAACAGATGATGGGGTGGAGGAAGAGAGTGAGACTCTTCCTGACCTTCAGTCTGCCAAAGAGAAAGATGGTTCTGTGGAGGGGTGTGAACCTCTCCAACTCCCAGACCAAGGGACTGTCGCCAAGTGTTGGAACAGTTTGTTCCTATAGTTTCCTTGATCACAGGGGTCACTTATCTGTGTACACATGATGTGCACACTGGGGACAGTCCTCCTGTTAAACATAAGATTTACAGAGTGGCTGACAAGGATAGGGCAAACATAAAGGCTGAGGTATCCAAAATGTTAGCCCTTGGGGTAATTGAGTTCTCCACTAGCCCTTGGACCAGCCCTGTGGGCTTGGTCACAAAAGCTGCTGCTCCTGGTTCCACCCCAGAACTCAGGTTCTGTGTGGATTGCCGGGGAATCAATGCGGTCACAAACTGAAGCACACCCCATCTCCTGAGCTGATGAGCTCATTGATCGGTTAGCGGCTACCAAATATCTCAGCACGTTTCACTTAACTTCTGGATATTGGCAGATTGCTCTGACTGAGTGGGGCCAAGGAGAGCTCTGCACTCTCCACCCCAGATGGGCACTACCAATTTAGGGTGATGCCCTCTGGGATGAAGAATGCCCCTGCCAGCTTTCAGAGGTTGGTCAACCAAGTGTTGGCTGGACTGGATGTTAGTGCAGCCTACCTGGATGACATTGCTATGTTCAGCTCCACCTGGGAGGAACACTTGCAGGGCCTCTGCAAAGTGTTAGAGGCCCTGCAGAAGGCAGGGCTCACTATTAAGGCTAGCAGGTGCCAAATAGGGCAGGGTTCTGTGGTGTACTTGGGACACCAGGTGGGGAGTGGCCAGGTGGCACCCTTTCAGTCAAGGATTGACACTGTTCTGGCCTGAGAGCCTCCCAAGACCCAGACTGAGGTGAGAGCCTTTCTAGGTCTCACCGGATACTATAGGAGCTTTATCAAGGGGTATGGCACTATTGTTGCTCCTTTGACTGAGTTAACCTCCAAAAAGCAGCCCAGAAAGGTGATGTGGACTGAGTCTTGCCAGACAGCTTTGGATGCCCTGAAGGCAGCCATGTGCCCTGTACCCGTGCTGAAGTCTCCTGACTTCTCCAAAGAATTTGTTGTGCAGACTGATGCTTCAGAGCATGGTGTAGGAGCAGTTTTATCACAGCTAAATGAAGAGGGCCTAGACCAGCCTGTAGCCTTCATTATTAGGAGGTTACTTCCCTGAGAACGTAGGTGGAGTGCAACGGAGCGTGAAGCTTTTGCTGTGATGTGGGCGCTGAAAAAACTAAGACCCTACTTGTTTGGGACTCACTTCTGAGTTCAGACCGACCATAGGCCCCTCTGATGGTTAACGCAGATGAGGGGCGAGAATCCAAAACTGGTGAGGTGGTCCATTTCCCTACAGGGGATGGACTTTACAGTGATACACCGCCCTGGAACAGAACACGCCAATGTTGATGGTCTGTCCAGATTCTTCCGCCTTAGTGATGAGAACTCCCATGAGGTTGGGTAGTTCTCCCTACTTTCAGCTGGGGAGGGGTGGGTGGGGGGTTGGTGGGAAGAGCATGTGTTAGGTACTTTGTGTAAAATCAACGTTTCCATTATTTTCTATGGAGTAAGACTCTTATTGTTTTGAAAATTCATATCTGGACATGAAAATGTTGGATTTTAGTTGTTTTGGTCTTGTTTGATTTAGTTAAATATTCCCTATTTTTATCAACTGGTGTGGGGTCCGTTTTGTAGTGTTTTCACTGCATTACTGTGTGTTTGGTACAAATACTTTACACATTGCCTCTGGTATAAGCCTGACTGCCTGTGCCAAGCTACCAAGGGGGTGAGCAAGGGTTATCCTAGGTGTGTATCTCCATAACCCTGGCTAGAATGGGGGTCCCTGCTTGGACAGAGTGTAAACTGACTGCCAACCAGAGACCCCATTTCTAACACCGATGCTGCACAACATTGGTAAAAAATAAAAATAAAATAAAAACTTGCAAAGTTAATATGTTAATACAGAAAAGCCCGTAAGTAAGGAAACGTCAGTAAATTAATAAAGGAAGGAATATTGGCTTTATCAATGCTTTTTGGAGACGTTCAGTTTGCTGTACAAACTTGGGAAGAGGGAAGCTAGGAAGTCTTCAGCAATGATAATATTGTATGTCAACCCCATCCAGTGCAAGATAATCTGCAAATGATTTACAGGCGTCCACTTATATAAAGGTGAGAGACAAATCAATGAACATTAGCTGACAAAGTACAACTCTATGAAAATGGTTTGACTGTAGGTTCTTTCATGTACCCAGGTTAGGTCTGGGTGCCTTGGAAATGCACTTGCCGTTCAGAGAAGACAGTGTAAGTGGAAATGTCTTCTCAAATGAAACCTTTGAAAGAACCAACTGACACGACTGACATGTTTCAAGATATACACTAATTGAGATTATTATTTCCATTTTGGGTTGGCTTCATTCGGACAAGCAGAACAAGCACTGGTTAAGCAGAACAAGCACTGGTTAAGCCAAACAGGTCAGGCGTTTGGTTGACAACAGATGTAAACAAGAGGTATTCACAAATGATGTTTAAATGTCCTGCCTGAATAAATTATATTTATCTCTTTAAAGTCAGCCCTAGTACCTTTGTCAGGTTAGGGGAAAGTAGTAAACAAATTGCTTCTGTAAAGAATGAATAACGAAGGAAAACAGTTGAACGAGACACAGTGTGATAAATGAATGTTCTTTTAAAGAGAAAATAGTCCTTCCTGCGTTTTAATGAAGCAGTTCTCAGAAGTTGAAATGATACAAACGCCAAATAGGAGAGTGGTTAATCACATGAGGTGCGAGTAAAATACTCCCAGGGTGGTGAGAAAACCCATTCTGTGTATTTGAAATAAGTGGTAACAATAAGTTACACAGCACCTAAAAACCTCTAACGCTTTTGAATCCTAATAGGTCTTAATTACCGAAGTAATGGAGTGGATTAGTGAGAATAATGATAGCAAGAAAGCACAATGCACAAAAACAGACTCAAAATACAAAGACATTCAATCAAGAAGGCGGTGTTAGCCCAAAGGCCACTCTATGTATACTGGAAACAATAGATCTGTCGGTATCCAAGACCTAATAAGAGGAGGACAGGAATGATAATAGGGAGGGGAAAAGGAGAGGGGAACAACTGACGGTGATAATTTCATAGTTCTAATAAGAAGGGTTGGCAGAAACGCATTCACAGGGACTGTTTTTTCCTCCGAGATTATTTATAACCAATAATTAACATAAGGATTTTGGGAAAAGGATTGTTAGTAAACATTTCCCCACATTCCTCTGCAACATTCTACAAATGCTTAACAAAAACAAAATACAAATGTTAATCACAGAGATAGGTGTCAAGGATATCTGCCAGAACCCTCAACAAGCATAAGCTACACAAGCAGAGACAAGTTACACACTTATAGGTTGTTGTGCACATTGTTCTAATGGGGATCATCTGAAACTGAAACGAAAGCATTGCACAGGTCCATAGCTCCTGAAATCATGTGAAAGTTCGAAGACCACCTTCAAAAAGATACAGAAATGTAAACTACTGCCTCTGAGCTAGCTAATAAGAACAGGATTTCAAAGAGGGCATTTCTAAAGAGAATAGAGAAAGAATCATAATAATGTTTATCATGGAGGAAAACAATGTACTAATCAAGTGTGTATTGTTTATCTGCAGTTGACTCTGACTTTTTCTACTTTCACAGGTCATTATGTTCGAGACATATGCATCTATGGACTCGGGGATTTAAAATGGATCATTGAAACTCCTCATATATTTGCCAACAAGTTTGAGCCTATCAAATATCCTCTTGTGACCGAATGCTTAGAGAGGCGCTTCAGACTGAAAGTGCTGCAGCAGACGGAGGTCCCAGTACAACCACATTGGCACCAGACAAAACACAGCCACTTTAATATGAAATTAGATGCCGGAAGAGGATGGTAAACGAGAAAGGCAAGGAAGATGATACTGTTGGCTTTCTAATGATGGGATTCATGAATTTAATTAAACAAACGCAAGACAGAGAGCTCATAAACCATGCTCATTTTTTACGTTGTTTGTGAAGAGAAAATCGGACCATCAGGAGGATTTTTCTCTAGTCCATCCCACAATACAAAGAACGTCTGCAATAAAGATAACTAATTATGACCTTTTTGTTCAATACACGTCAACCTCTTTGACTCTCGTCTATTTAGGCACATCTACAATACATTTTATGAAAAACAAAATTATCTTAAAGTAATATTTCCCATTGTTACCGTATAACAATGTTTACAAGACACCCTTATTCTGTGTGTACAACGACTAAAAGCGAGTCAGCATTTTTAAAAGTGCTAACAGAGAGAATTGGATTTATCTACTAATTTTTTAGCTTGTTGCATTAAGTAAACATTTAATTTAAAAGAATGTGATGTAATAGCTATAAAAAAGTGTCAAAACTGAACCATTACTGGCCTAAACTCTGATCTTTCAGGTCCATTTACTCTGATCTCTTAGGGCCATTTCTTACACTTTTACTATTTTCAGCAACCTTGCTTTAAGACTGTACAACCTGGGACAAATATACACGACAGTTTGTAAATTCAGCTGGCAGATTAACAATGCTACAATGTTGCAGACTTTCACCTGGAAATTTATGATCTAGCTCATAGTATTTATCATAGTTATACGAAAGGTATATTATTTACATACGACATACAGACATCTGTCCTGAAAAACGCTATGATACATTGGTTTCTACAAATTAGTTCAACTAAATTAGTGTAATTGCAGCAATTACAGCTGCTTAGAAAACGAACTGCTTGGCGCATTGCCCACTCTCTTGTCAGGTGTGTGTTTGTATCTATCTCTGTCACTTTGTAATATTATTATTATGAGCTCTTGAAAGTAGAGGAGGAGGATACAAAATCTTGACGTCGTGGCTTCGACCAGAAGCAACATTTCCAAACACCCCTTGTTGCTAGGACCATGGTTGGGGTGGAGCAGGTGCAGAGGTTAAAGATGGAGGGACAGAGATAGGTCGGAAGGAACAGACTGCTAGATAAACACAGGCATACAAACACAACCCCTTGACAAAGTCACTTAAACCCTGCATTCAACTTTATAAATACCGGCCACAACAGCACTCTCCCAAAATCAAGCAGACGTGGCACGAATAATCAGGGATGTACAAAAGGCTTTTCTACAGGCTTCCACAACAGAAGAAAAACATAGCTTCTATAACAGATGTAAGGTTTATCTAGTGCCGTGGGGCATAATATTGTTTCATACAAGATGAAGCCATGGAGCTGAACTCCTCACTGCATGCTAAAACAACGTCCTTCACTGTCAGTGAAAACTTCGTATGTCCATTACAGATTGCAGCCCTGTAGCTATCTGTGACCTTGGAATTTGTAGTCCTGCTTCTGTGGTTGTCCGCCTCTCTCTATTTTGTTAAGTTCAGTACTGTTAATAATCACTTGGGCTCTATATAGCATTAAATAGATTTTCAAATGATGTGACTGTTCAACATTTCTTTGGGGACCATAACTTTATTATCACTGTGTCTTTTTCAGTGAATTTCAGAGGTTAGTCTTAGATAGTTATAACAACGTTCAAAGAATTTTAACTACTTAACTTCACTTTAACTGTGTTTTTTTTTCTGTGAATATATTTTGTTGAAAATTAATATTCCTTGGATCGCCAATTACATTTTCATTATTTGACAAGTCTGGGTGAAGCCTTGTACATTGCTGACAAATCTGCATACGCTTGTCATGCCATATTTTGTACAGATTTATGCAGAGAGAATGAACTCAACAGTCTTGGTGGGCCAAGGAGAGTGGGGGGGCAGAGAGGGTCCTATAGGAGAATGCATTTGACATCTTAGTTCCCATAGAAAATAATCCCAAATACGGCATGAAGGTAGCACTTTACTTAAAAAACTGTCTTTGCTTTGGTTCTTTAGGAGCAAAGACATTCAGTCGTTTTTCAGATATTAGCCTCTGCAAAATGTGTTGGGCAGGCATTTAAGAGTTAAAATGTAAGACATCCTGACTGTAGAGGTGCCTATTGATTTGCTAACGCTACAGCCTTTCAAGAGATTTGCAAGTTTAGCTTACTCTTTACAATATTAAATTTATGCAAATCAGTCAACAGAGTATGTTTGGGGGAGGTAAAAAGAAATGTTCATTTGCTGTTAATGTGGAACATGCTGCCAAATTCACATGACACTGGGCATGTTTTTCTTTCTGTCAGCATAGCACGTTTTGTGCCGATCCAACAAGGAGAGGGCTCGCTACAAGGGGGATGGAAGTAGTAAAAACATTTTCATGTGCTGATCACTCTGGCTCAGTTTACTGAATCAAATCAAATTTTGCAGGCTGTTAGAAAATAAAGCCAAGTGTGAACCCCATTCTGAGTTTTCAAACCTTTAAAGACTACTGGGGCCCTTGCTGGGTATCCCGCATCTCCAAAAAGACTCTTGAACTTGGACACAGGTCTATGTAGCCAAGAATAGAGACCAATAATGGCCTAAAAGCCATAGTCCGTAGTCTATTGTCCCAGGTGACAGGATTGAACAATTTGCAGTCTCATTAAGAAGTTGGCGAACCCTGGGTCAGGGCCTGCAAATTCAGGAGCAAATTTCCCTCGTCTAGGTTCTTATTTAAAAAAAATGAGTGGTCTCTCTAGAACCTTATCCCCACATGGGCCACTGAATCAGGGGATGTTGTCACTAATCCCGTCAAGGCTCTTCTCAATTTATTTATTTGTTACAGGACTCGGGGAGTCGCCAATCTGAGCGTCCTGTAATAGATTTAGCAATAGAAAATGATCATTTGTGGGCAAACTCGCTCCTCCAATAGCGGACTTTTATTAATTTAATTTAGGTCAATAATAGGACACAGTCTCAGGATCAAGGCCTGTCTGGGAACTGACAGCCCAGATAAGGCTAGCTTTTAACCTTTTCAAGCTCTCCAAACACGTTTCTAATGCTAAGTCCTTAAAAACCATTGTACTGATTTACATCAAACCAAGAAATGGCAGCCCCCCAACTAAAGTTCTAATTTTATACCACGTTTGGTGAAATTCTGCTCAGCATTTCTTTCTGCACTGAAGAGGAAATATTCTCATAGGAGTTAAAATGGGACACTGCTTTTTTGACCCCCCCACCCAAAAATTATTCTATGATTTGCATGCAACTCAAACATACTAGGAGTAAAACAAAAAAAAAAAAATGGTTACTCAGCCAAGTACTGTACAGATCTATAACACGTTGCCATAGTTGATGGTTAATCAATGATTTTTAGACACACCTCTTTAAACTTTCTCTACTTGTTGGAGCTGCATTTAAACTGAGATTCCTACTCTGGCTTTAACCTGCTAATATCCTACCGAATTTCATGCAGATTCACAAACTAGCACTAAAAGTAATGGAACTACTTCTTAGGTGGACTAACACAACTATTTGACAATGGCATGCTTGTAAAGAATAAAATAAACATGCCATAGCAACAGCCACTATCTCACTACAGCTTATTACATCTCTTTTTGGGTCAGTACATAAGCCCTTCAAGCCATCAAGTCATGTCTAAAAACCAATACAATGTTTTCCTTCTAAGGGTTTGTCAGAAGGGATAACCTAAACAATTTCTTACTGGAACAAAGCTACACTCGACTGAAGAGCCCCAATAAAGGCGAAATCGGTCTTGGTTGCTTGTGTTCCTGTTCAGAGAGGACCTGGCTTGCCAGTTCGGGGTGGCATTCGGACTATTCCCATTGGAGCAGGACCAAGGCTGGTTTGCATGTGGCTGGGTGTAATCTGAGGTGGCATGGGGGCTAAAACAAAGATGGTTTCAAGGCTACACTGAGCAATTGCCAGTAGTTAATCTTATTGCAAGCATCTTCCCATCACCTTATGTGTGTTTGATGTGCTGTCCTACCAGACAACAAATGACAGAGGTGCTTCACATGGCAATACATGAGTTTTTACCATCAGCACAACGTATGACAAGTGCACATATCAATAATTGTGCTCTGCAAATACAGATTAGAGGGTGATGCAAAGCAGCAGCAGCACTGATTGCTACAAACCTCATTACGTTGAGATCAATAAAGACTGAACCGTAATACAGTTATGTATTCCTTACTGTTTTCCTCGCCCTTCCATCAATTTATCATTACAATAATAGTAATTTTTCATATGCACGGACTGTTTCCAAAGACCCTTTAGTAGGACGTCTGCAAAAGATTTGAAGTTTCCATTATAAATATACATTTGCTACCACTGGGAATCCCCTGGAAATGTTCTGTTTATTATTGACTTCTTACTGGAAAAGGTGCTGTTTTTAATCCAACATTAAATGATAATAACCTTGATTGGCACCAGAAAGGTGGAAACCAGGTCTCAAGGACCAACGAGCACCTGTCTGTTGTCAGTTAGCCAAGTAGTTGATTCAGTAAATAAAGCCCGACAAGTTTCTTTCAAATGCAGCTATCACTCATCAGCAGGATCACAGGGATTCTGTGTCTGCAGGTTTTTTCACATAATTATGGATTTGCCACATAATCCATCTGCTGCATTATCTGCAGGTTTTAACAAAAGGAACAAAATATATAAATGCATTTTAATTAAAAAAATTGTTTCTAGATCAAACAGACCAAAAGTTACTAAAAGTTTGGGAGCGTGTTGCAAAGCAGTGGAAGGCCCTCCTCAAAGGTTAATTGGTCATCTTTCAGTTGCTTAATTTTGCATATGGTTGTTAAAATGTTACTAATAAGGTGAATTATTTGCCCAAGCAGTATAAGCATGTGTACAAATGATAAAATAATGAAATAATACCATCAACAAGCACTGGCAAAGCCGAGAGGTCTTGCCTATGCACTTGTGTTTTAGCCATGTTTTATGCCAGTGTGGATGCTGATCAGCGGGCAGAATACAGTGGGGCTGAATACAGCGGGTACATTAGAATAGAGTGGGATACATTAGAGTTGAGTGGGGTAGACTGGAGTGGAGCAGGGTAGAACAGAGTGGGGTAGAATAGAATAGCAGACTGGAGTGGGGTATATTAGGGTGAGTGGAGTAGGCTGGAGTATAGTTGAATAGAGTGATGTGGTACAATGGGATGGGGCTGGATAGACTGGGATAGGATGGGGTAGAATGGAGTGGGGTAGATTGGGTTAGGGTTGAGAAGACTGGAGTGGAGTGAAATAGACTGGAATGGAGTAGGCTGGAGTAGATTGGATGGAATAGGGCCGCTTGGGGTGGTGTGGCGTAAGGTAGACTTGACTGCAGTGGATTTGGGTGAAGTGGGTTAGGCTTGACCAGAGTGAGGTAGATTTGAGTGGCATGTGGTAATATGCAGTGAAGTGGAGTGGGGTAGTTTGGGTAGAGTAGAATGGAGTGTGGTAGACCGGGGTGGAGTGGGGTAGATAGGGTGTAATGGAGTGAGGGTGTAATGGAGTGAGTAGATTGGAGTGGGGTAAGGTAGACTTGATTACGGTGGATTTGGGAGAAGTAGGTTACACTGGACTGGAGTGGGGTAAATTGGAGTCACATGTGGTAGTATGCGGTGGAGTTGGGTAGTTTGGGTAGAGTACAAGGGAGTGTGGTAGACTGAGGTAGAGTGGGTGGATTGGAGTGGGTAGATTTGAGTGGGGTAGAGTGGCGCAGGGTAGATTGGAGTAGGGTGGAGTGACGTTGGATAGACTAGAGTGGAGTCGAGACTGGAGTGGAGTGAGATAGACTGGAGAAGAGTGGAGTGGGGTAGGTTAGGGTGGATTGAGGTAGACTGAGTGAATTAGAGAAGAGTATATTGGAATGGAGTGAGGTAGATTGGAATAAGGTAGACTGAAGAGGGAGGATTGGAGTACGGTAAATTGGAGAGGGTGGAATGGGGTGAAGTGGGGTAGAATGAGGTAGATTAGACTGGAGTGGAATAGATTGGGGTGGGGTAGGTTGGAGTAGGGTAGATTGAAGTAAAGTAATTTGTAGTAGGGTAGACTGGGGTGGATTAGGGTTGGGAAGGTTGGAGTGGGGTTGACTGGTGTGGAGTGGGTTTGAGTGAAGTAGACCTGAGTGGAGAAAATTGGAATTAAGTGGGGTAGACTGGCGTGGGTTAGATTGGAGTGAGTCTGTAGTGGGGTATATTGGAGTGGGGAAGACTGGAGAGGGATGGATTGGAGAGAGGCGGATCGGATAGGGTAGATTGGAGTTGGGTAGTTTGGGGGTGGAGTGGATTAGACTGGACTGGAGTGTGAGAGATTTGAGTGGCATGTGGTATATTTGAGTGGAATGGAGTGTGGTATCTTGGGGTAGATTGAGTGGATTGGAATGGGCAAGTTTGGGGTGGAGTGGGGTAGAGTGAAGCTGGATGGAGTTGAAGGCGATAAATTAGGGAAGAGTGGAGTGGGTTAGACTGGAGTGGAGTGGGGTAGATTGGGTGGATTACAGTAGGGTGGAATGGAAAGAGGTAGATTAGAGTGGGGTAGATTGAAGAGGGATGATTGGAGTGGGTTAGATTTTAGTGGAATAGCTAGGGGAAGATTGGGGTGCGGTATACTGCGGAAAGGTAGATTAGAATAGGATAGATTGGGGAGAGTGGGGTGGGGTAGATTAAAGTGGGGTGGGTTGAGGTGCAGTGGGTTAGACTGGATTTGAGTGGGGTAGATTGTGGTACACTAAGGTGGAACAGATTGGGGGGAGTGGGGTAGATTGGAGTGGGGTGGGGTAGAACAGATCAGAGAGGAGTTGGATAGATTGAAGTGGGGAAGATCTGAGTGGGGTAGAATGGAGTGAATTTTAGTAGACTGAAGCACAGTGGGTTGGATTGAGGTACATTGGAGTGGGTTGGAGTGGGGTAGATAGGCACATACTGGGGTAGATTTGAGAGGAGTGCTGTAGACTGGGGTGGAGTAGGGTGAGGTTGACTGGGTTAAATTGAGTGGAGTGGCGTAGAGCTAAGTATGCATGGTGTGGTAGTGCACTGCCATTACAGAAACCAATTTCAAGAGAAATGACAATTACACCGAAATACGGTTTTACTGCACATAAATATGTGAAAATGATGGATTTTAATCATATTCAAATATTTGTTTCCATCACACTTCAGAATTAAAAAGAAAAAGTGCTATTTGTACTAATTCCAATATATTCTAAAACATCAGCACAGTTCTTTTTCTCTAGCAAACAACAACAAAACTTTGAAGTAAGAAAGATACAAAATAAACACCAAGCTCCCTGGAAGGGACAGCCTGGCATCTGATCTCTGTCTTTGAATGCAGAGCTAATGTGATAAGATAAGAGCAAGATTTAAAGGGCTCTTTACAGAAAGTGAGTTCGTTGAATACAGTAAACACATTTAGGCAACTGGGTGGACGAACTGAACCTGGAGAGCCTAAAGCAGGGAAAGCCAGCAAAACAAGACAAAGTGTGAGTTATGAACCACAAAGCCAATGGGAATCAATGGGCATAATGCATTCCTAATTCAGCTTTCTGAAAGTTCCCAAGATGTCTTCAGCCTACCAGACAGCTGTGATGTCTGGTAGGCTGAGCCTAAAAATTATATCACATAATTTGCCTTTTCTTGCAGCATAATTTGGTAAATAATTTGGTGCTCCCCTGCCACATAATTCCAGTGTCCCTGCTCACCAGCAACAATGGCCCCTACACTGTGCTTGCCCATAGAACACGCAACTTTTGCATTAAGCCTGTGACAAGCACCTTTTCTCTAAGATTTATGGCCAAAATTAAACTAGTAATTTACCCAAGCACGTTGGCAGTTTACGGGCAAAAGACTTTTCCAGCTAATTTACATTTTTATGATTCTTACACTGGGTTTATGACAGTGTGTCTACCAGTTGGAAAATAGGTTGTGACAGGAAACCGAAAAGGTCAATATTAAGATATCTTTAATAATAAGGTTTACCCCCTCCCGACCCTCAAAACCAGATTTGCAGCAGTTAACATATTTATTATACAGATTAATACTCCATTGATAGTCCAATAAATTAACATATACCACTTCTAAACTTAAACCTTGCCCGTCATCATAAAACCTAATCTCACTTTACATTCAAGCCTAGCCCTAATCCTCTGGATCCTAACCATAGTCTTAAAACTAGGTCTAATCCTAACTTTTATCAACTCCCAACACTACGCTTAACTCTGAAACTAACTCTAAGCTTACGTTATACAAAGTCAAAACACTATTGCTTAACCAACCCCTAAATACAAGTCCAAATTCATCCATTACCAGTATGTCAAACCTATTCCAAACCCTATCCGAGCCCCAGAAACCTATCATTACTCTTTATCGTAACCAAAATATTAATCCTAACAATGCAATTAGTCCAACATTAGTCCTTACACTTATCCTCTAACCTATGTCCTGTGATGTGGTGGTATCCTCAGTAGTGGTAATTCCCACTAGGCAGGAATCAGGTGACCAATTCAACAGACCTAAAACTTGCCTGAAAACATGGAGGACTACAACAACATCTTGATGGAAGCTGCAGTTACACAACAAAACCACTAGTGAGCCCAAAAGTGAGTCTGTACTGCAAGTCACCCATGACAAGCGCACATCACAAAGTCCCAGTACCACTAGGGTACCCGGACATGGTGCCAACACAACCTGAAGCAATACCAAGGTCTACCAGAGACTCTGTTCAATGATGGTGCTGTAAAGGGAGCAGAGGCAAGGAAGTATGACGCACAACTCTCCTTTATTCATAGAACTGTTAAGATTTAACAAGTCTGAAAGTCCCTGCGCTATCTTTATGCATATGCACTAAGATTTGTTTTTATTAAACAACAATCACTGACAACAATACAAGCTGTGCTTTTTGAGTGAAATGGATTCAGAAACAGATACCAATATTAGTTTATCACATTATTATGCGGCATGTACAATATTGTGGGAAACTGGTTTAAATACAGCTATTTTTCACAGTTGCAAGCAAACAGAAAACGAAATCTAGCAGAGAAATACACAATGTGTTTTGTTGGCGTGGTCCTCCAACATTCAAAGCAAGGGAAATTAAAGCAGGTCATAACTGGTTAGAGAAACACAGGACATTTGTTGGCACTCCACAAAACTTCCTATTCAACCCAACCTTCGGTTTTGCTGAATTTGTTTTTATCCATGCCTAACAGTAGGTAATCCGCCTTGGTAATTACTACAACATTTTAGAACTAGAATGTGGGAATTTTCTTTGACGTGTTTAACTGTGTCTAATATCACTAACATCCCTAGAAATGGTCTAGAAATAGTCTGAAAATCACCATTCTAGAGGCCCGGTTCTCTAAGCAAAGGAACTGCATGCAAGAAGTCAAGACCAAAGACTGAGTACGGCAAGCACTTAATTTTCAAGTGAGGAAGAAACACACAAACTACAAAACTAGAAACGTTTATCAGCAATACTAACCGTTTTGGCTTGTATATAATGAAACTTTATCTACAAACTTGAGTACTATACCAAAGAGGTAGCCCTTGGGTAACGGCAATAGCAGCTTATTTTCATGGTATCTCTCAGGGAGGATAAATGGCACAAATTGACAGCACCAGATTAATGTTCCAGTTCATGTGTTCCCTTTATTTGATTAAGATATCCAGTTAAACTATATTCACCCAATTCATTAGTTCATTGTATTGTTCATAAAGTCAGTGTAAACACAGCCAACATGTGTTTTGTGAACACTTCAAAATTTGTTGAGGTCAATGAGAGAAGTGGTTGCACAATCTAGATGTCTGTTTAATGACCTCCACCAGAAAACGGCATCAGAAGGGAAAACGCCGCCTTCTCGCTGTGAGTTGCCAAGCGTTAAATTAACCTTATTTCCATAAACGCCTGTTTTGTGTGAGTAAGCACACACTGAAGCAACGTTTCCTGAACCCGTGCCTTGTATTAAGGAAGCTTTTCATTACATAAAATCTCAATCAATCGGCGCTATCAAAGAAATCACAGCGCATGTCTACAGTGGAGGGGCAGCGCAGGGTGGGTGGAGTAGGAGGGGCAGCAACAGGCAGTGGCAATGCAAGAGGCATAGGGAAGCAGAACCATCAGAAAATGCAGAAGCAGTGCAAAGCGGAGTGCAATGCAAGGGAGGCCAGAGCAGGTTACAAACTGAAAGTAGCACAGCGAGCAAAAAAGAGAGCAGTACGGACAGCAAGATTCCGCTGCACACCAAGACAGGCAAGGAGCAGGCAGCAGTGCCCGAGTTCCCATCACCCAATGCAGGTTCCACATGAACGTCAGCAGTGCAATCCTTCTCTCAATCCCACACAAAAGAAGAATGGCGCAGGCATCAGTGCACACTTCTCTCACACAGAAACTTGAAATCAAAAGCAGTTGGGGGGGGGGGGGGGGCACAGTGTGCAACGGGAAGGCACAAAGAATGCGCGGTGTGCCAAGGTCTCAGGAACTCACACAGCAGGTATAGTGCATGGTTTCTCATTTTCTTCCTACAAGCAGAGTTTTTCGTTTTAAATGAAAAACCTGAAAAGCAAGTTGTTTACCTTCGGTAACAAATTATTTGGTAGAGACTATCTAGCTGCAGATTCCTTACCTTAAAATTCCCTGGCATCAGCTTCGAATCCGGAATTTTTCTGCTCAGCAGTACGTGCACGTGTACGTGATGCGTGCACCATCGGGTGGCATTGTTCGGATCCGTGTGCGTCGTCCGGCTCCACGTGGCGTCGTCAGCGTCATTGGAGCAGTCTGTGACATCACGGTCTTCTACATAGGCACCACCCCGGCGCGCGTACATCAGTTCTTTTCCACAACTTCCCACGCTATAAGCGCAGAGTCATGGAAGAACCAACAATTACTTACTTTTCTTTTGATTGTTTGAGTAAAAAGGCATGCCCTTGAGAAAGGGAAAAAAAAATATGAAAAACATAATGTATATATCCGCAGAGCGGGGAGGTTTGGGTGGGTGCAAGAAATCTGCAGCTAGATAGTTTGTACCAGATAATTCGTTACAGAAGGTAAGTAACTTGTTCATCTGATAGAGACTTCTATCTGCAGATTCCTTACCTTAGAATAGATACCCAAGCTATAACTCCTGGTGGTGGGCTGTGAGAATATACGTTAAACCAGGAAGACCTATAGGACTGAGACAGCAAAATGCCCCTTTCTTCTCACCTGGCTATCCAGGCAGTAGTGTCTTGCGAACGTGTGCAAGGAAAACAAAGTTGCCGCTTGGCAATTATCAAATACTGGCACACCTTGAGCTAACGCAGCGGTATCAGCTTTCCCTCTGGTAGAGTGAGCCCTCAAGAGGCTGCTTCTTAGCCAAAGCGTAGTAAAGTTTTATGCAGAGATCGACCCAGCGTGAAATGGTTTGTTTTTGGATTGCCCGACCCTTCTTTGCACCAGCGTACCCCACAAAGAGTTGGTCGTCCACCCGGAACTCTTTTGTGCGGTCAAGGTAGAACGATAAGGCTCTTTTTGGGTCCATCCAATGTAGACGCTCCTCTTCTTTAGAGGGATGCGGTGGAGCAAAGAAGGTAGGCAGGGTGATATTTTGACCCAGATGGAATGGGGTCACCACCCTGGGGAGGAAAGAGGCACGAGTTCTGAGGACTACCTTATCAGGATATATAGTGAGATTCGGCGGTCTTGATGATAAAGCCTGCATCTCAATCACTCTCTTGGCAGATGTTATTGCCACTAAAAAGGCTGTTTTGATAGTGAGCAGCCGAAGAGGACAGTTATGTAAAGGCTCAAAGGGAGCACACATATCAACAAAGTGAGCACTAGATTAAGGTCCCACTGGGGGCATAACAAAAGGCATATGAACAAGCCCTTTTAATAATCTCTGTACAATGGGAGACTTAAACAAAGATGGTTGATCGGACAAGCGAAGAAAAGACAATAAGGCAGAAAGATAGCCCTTAAGAGTCCCTAAGGAGGAACCCTGTTGAGCGAGTGACAGAATGAAACAGAAGGATATTAGAAAGAGAAGAAGAAAGAGGATCAATAGACCTCTCTGTACAATATGAAACAAAACATTTCCAACGGTAGACGTAAATCGACCTAGTAGAGGGACGCCTGGCTGCCGGAATGACATCACAAACCTCGGGAGGGAGGTCATGAACCATTAACTGTCGCCGCTCAATCTCCATGCATGAAGCCGAAGAGTTGACAGGTTCAGGTGGAGAATCTTCCCCTACTGCTGCGACAGAAGATCCTCCCAAAGAGGCAACCTGATTGGAGGACTGATGCTCATTTTGAGAAGCTCTGTATACCAGACTCTCCGTGACCAATCCGGAGCCACTAGGATTACTTGGGCCCAGTAGTTATTGATTTTCTTGAGAACTCTGGGCTGAAGTGGCATGGGTGGAAATGCGTACAGGAGGCCTTAATTCCACCTGCGACAAAAAGCGTTGCCTAGCAATAGCCGCCTTGGAAACTCCAATGCGCAATACTGCTGACATTGCGCGTTCTCTGCGGAGCCGAACAGATCTAACCAAGGCTCTCCCCACTGCTGAAAGAGTTCTTGCGCCACCTCCAAATGGAGATACCATTCATGATCCGCTAAGCATCGCAGGCTGTGTTCGTCCGCCATGGCGTTCAGAGAACCTGCCAAATGCTGAACCACCAGGGTTATGCCCTAATGTTCCAGCCATGTCCAGAGACGTAGAGCCTCTTGACAAAGAGTCCACGACCCCACACCACCCTGCATGTTGCAGTACTACATCGCAGTGGTGTTGTCCGTGAACACCTGCGCTACCTTCCCTTTCACAACAGGAAGAAATGCCTTTAATGCTAGGCAGATCGCCCGAAGCTCCAACAAGTTGATATGGAGGCCGGATCTTACCGAAATCCAGGATAGAGGCCGAAACATCGGTATCATAACCTGAATATCCTGGACTCGCTGCTCGGGAGGTTAGGCCCGATACCGCACTGTTCCAGAACAGCTCCGATGAAAGTGAGCTTCTGAGAGGGAGTCAGGTATGACTTCAGCACACTGATAGTGAATCCCAGCGAATGCAGGAGGCTCGCCGTTGTCTGGAGGTGGGTGACGAGGGGCGTTGGAGCCTTCAACAGCCAATCGTCTGGGTAGGGAAGACTGAAATCCCTAACCTGCGCAAATGAGCTGCCACCACTGTCATCACCTTCGTAAACACTGAGGGGCACTGATATGACCGAAAGGGAGGGCGGTAAACTGAAAATGCTTGTGGCCCACCTTGAACCGCAAGTAACGCCTGTGGGCAGGCAGGATGGGGATGTGAAAATACGCATCCTGCAAGTCCAACCCTACCATCCAGTCTGCCTGGTCTATGGCAGACAACACCTGAACAAAAGTGAGCATCTTATTTTTGAGGAAGAGATTGACGTCCCTTAAATCCAGGATAGGGGGAAGGCCCTTGTCTTTTTGGGGATCAGAAAGTAGCGGGAATAACAACCACTGCCTACTTCTGACATCACAACCCTTTCTATAGCTCCCTTGGCCAAGAGAGCCATAACTTCCTCGCGGAGCAAAACCAAATGATCCTCCATCAGCCGTTCTTTTATCGGAGGGATAGAAGGAGGGAAAGACTGGTGGGGAGGGAATAGCCCTTCCGTATGATCTGCAAGACCCCTTTGTCCGATGTGATGGACTGCCAGTGAGGGAGATGAAATTGAATCCTCCCTCCAACTGGACGGACAACGTCTTGCACAACCACACTAGGAGGGCTGCAGCACTGTGGAGGGGGGGCTGTGTGGTGGCCGACCTCTGGCCAGAACCTCTGGGTCTGATGGTACCAAGTCCTCGCACGGGATGTTGTGAAGCTGGAGGACGGTGGCTAAGTAGTGGCTGGCGTGGTACTACGCCCCTTCCGAAGCCTCGAAAGGGACAGAGACGGACTGCAGCCGAGCTGGCGCAGAGAGACCCAAGGATCTGGCCGTAGCTCGAGAATCCTTGAACCTCTCAAGCGCGAAGTCTGCCTTCTCACCAAAAAGGCGAGAGCCATCAAAAGGCATGTCCATCAAACTCAACTGGACATCCCCTGAAAAGCCAGTAGAACGAAGACAGGCATGGAGGCGTAGGGCCAGTGTTGACTGAATCGCTCTACCCAGCAAGTTGGTCGTGCCCAATCCACACATGATAGTAAACCTGGCTGCATCTCTTCCATCCCCGACAGCCTGGGTGAGTGTCCCTCGTATGCCCTCCGTGACCTGGGGCAGCAACTGTGCCACCATATCCCATAAAGTATGGGGAAAACGGCCAAATAGGCAAGAGGTGTTTACTGACCTCAATGCCAGGCTGGAGGAAGAAAACAACTTCTTTCCAAGTTGGTCAAGCCTTTTGGATTCCCTATCCGGAGGGGAGGAAGGGAAGGCACCACGGGAAGTGGAGGCTTGGACCACCAATCTCTCCGGGGTGGGGTGTTGGGTGAGGAAACCAGGGTCATTTGGAGCAGATCTATGGCGACGCCGACTGTCCTATTCACAGGAGCCCCTATGCTGGGTTTGGACCATGTTCCCAGAAGGACGTCAGTTAGGGCTTCATTGAAGGGCAACATCGGCTCTGATGTAGTCACCCCAGCTGAAGCACTTCCGTCAGGAGAATCGTCCTAATTGGCACCGGGGCAAGTCCAAGACCTCAGCTGCCCTACGCACAACCATGGCATAAGACGCCCCTTCCTCCGTAGCCACATTGGGAGGAGAGAGCATGCACTATCTGGAGATGTATCCAGTCCACTGGCTTTCCCTAGATCCTCATACCAGTCCTGTTCTTGCTCCAGTTCACACTCTAAAGGGTCCTCAGACCCCTCCCGCTCCTCTCCTGTGCCTGGCTGTCCAAAATAAGGCTCAGGCAATGATCTGGGCCTAATTGGCGCAGTCGAAGTCTGAATCGGCATTGTACGATGTTGTTCCAGCTCCGGATCATCCAGAATGAGGATGGGTCTACCACCCGTGGGTGCCGGAGATGGAAGACGCGTCGACGTCGGACCCGGTGCTGGAGGAGGTCGACTGTGAGAGACCGGCACCAGTCCGGATCTGCTATCGGATCCTGGGGTCCCCAGTGGCGCAAAGCCAAAGACACTGATGTCTAATCCGATGGGGCCCTGGCTAACACCACAGGGCCCGAAGACCCCACCTGAGGGTGCAGCCCACTCAAAAACAAGGCGCATAGCTTCGTAAAATTATTTAATTTGAGCGGGGGATCAATCCAGTCCCTGGAAAAGTGGGAAGATGCGGAGTCCGCCTTGACGACAGCTCTGCGGAACTGCACTCGTTCCCTAGATGCCTCATCGGCTGACGGGCATTGCGAATTCTAAGTCCACTTGGACTTCTTTTTCTTTTTGTGCCTCTTACCTGAGTGCCCCGATGACCTCGAATGCGAGGAACAGGATTTGGTGCTCCGGGAGCGGTGCCGTGACCTCCTCGGAGTCGCACCGACCGAAGACGGCTGTAGGGCTGCCAGAAGTTTGAGGGAGCTCTCCCTCAAGGCCTTAGGAGCCATGGCCCGACAGTCGGAAAACTATGTTGAATTGTGGTCCTTCTAAAGACACCAGAGACACACTCTGTGTGGATCTGTGACCGACATGGTGCGATGACATGCACCACACGGCTTGAATCCTGGCGCGGAAGCAAAAGAACTGACGTACGCATGCCACGGTGGTGCCTATATAGAAGACTGTGATGTCACAGGTGGCTCCAAAGACGGCACGCGGAGCTGGACGACGCACGCAGATCTGAACGACACCACCCAACAGCGCACACAGGGTACTGCTCAGCAGAAAAATTCCGGATTCGAAGCCGAAACCAGGGAATTCAAAGGTAAGGAATCTGCAGCTAGAAGTCTCTATCAGATCGCTGATTTTATGTGATACAAACAGGAGTCGAAAATAAGCGTTAAGCAGTGTATTTTTCACAACTACGGAACTATAGCATAAGAAAGTTAAATAAACTGACCAAAGTGACATATTTTGGAAGCAGAGTAACAAACAGACCCGGTTCTATTGTTTCTACAAACTTAAGCGTGTGCAACACATCTGTGGAGGAGTTCGTAAAACAGAGAAATATATTAAAGTGAAGGCAGTAAAGCTACCCCCAACAAACCCACCCCATCAATACCGTCCACTTCTGGTACACATTCGCAAATTCCCTGCCATCTTTTGACTCAGTCCTACAGTGTCCCTAGATGCTACTGTTGCTCCTTTTCTACGATTACCATTTCACTTTTCAAACAGTTCTTTTATTTCATAATCCTCCTCCACTGCTGAACCCACAGAGGAATGGCCGGAAAGCAGATCTTACACATGCTGGTTGTGGGGCTGAGTTCAGAGAGGTTTTCATGCATGGGCAAAGTGGGCTCTGGCCCACGGCCCAGACCTTCCCAGGGGCCTCTCATTAACTGAGCAAGTACTTTCACGCAAATTCAATAATCTTGTCTTGGTTGCTTATCAGGCTTTTTAAAAACCTCTTGTTTCCGGGAAATGGATAAAAATTGATCAACAGTCCATGGTGAGGGAACGCCAGCCCGTGCCAGCATTTCAGCTGCTTATCCAAGTTATGCCAGTGAAAAGTTAATGGCAAAAAAGGCTTACCAGTTACTCTCTGGATTATGAAAGTGAATATTAAAGGGTAGATTTATTAAGATTAATGCAAAGCAGCACAACAACTTGCTGAGATGCATCAAAAGGAAAGAGCAGAAATGCACCATATTTATGAACATATGGCACATACCTGCTCCCTATCTCCGCTGGCGCAGTGGATGCTATCGAGCGTCAATGCAGGCACCCTTGAGCCATGGAGAAAGGCATGAACCTTCCTGCACAAAAGCAATCCTTAGAGATGTTTTCCTCTTTTTAAGTGTGCCACAGAATGCATCCCACTATGAAAGAGGAAGAAACAAGGAGAAATAAAGCTGTTTCTCCTCGTTGTGCCTGTATTGAGAAGGTATATAACTTTGAAGCATTCCCAGCTTTTATTGTCTTGGTAAATCTGGGAATGCACCCAAAAGCAGAAGTGGATACATGGGAACACTACGCTCCACCCATGTAACACTTCCCAGTGCACAAAAAGCAAAAATAACAAGAAAGTGACGTACTGGCATATAGTTTCAAAGAAAGCATTTCTGAAAATCTCAGTGTGTGGACTGTACCGATGACAATACATATCAGTCTAGCAAGAATTAGCCATATTAAGCACATTCAGAAATCATTATGATTTGGGTGCTTTAATATTCTGTAAGTATGTAGAAGAAATCCCTCAGGGGGCACTACACAGTGAAAAAATGTTTGACCTGCCAGAATTTATCAGGGAAAAACTGCGAGGATGATGTAATTATCACACATTTTGTAATTTCGATCCCTGTGCAAATACATATTTGCATAGGGACCAGAATGCATCTCTTAACTCACAATGTGGGCCAAATAAGTTGTGGCAAAACTCTGCATATTTGAAATACCATTGTAAGTGGATGCTGTGTGGTGGGAGTATTGATTGCATAAACATATGAGCAAACAAGTAAGCGACTGCAAGAATGTTGTGAGTGTGCGTAGGTCATGGGTGAGCAAGCAGAAACAAGGGTTTGGTGAATAAATGAATGGGTCAATGCGTGATATTTTTCCTTAAAGCTCGTAGTGCAATTTGAGTTTTAGATAGCTGGTGTCTTCCCATAATAATGACACAGGTATTTCCTATATTAGTGGTTCCAACACCGCAGGAAGATAGTGCTTGAAGCTCAATGCACAGACACTGGGCACATAATACAGGCAGTATCTGTAAAAATCGCGACTTAGAGCCCATGAACAGCATGTATATCTTTCTTCCCTAAAGGAATGGGCATTTGATTTATCAGAGGTCTGGATGAAATACTAACAAGTAACAAGTTGACACATGATCTCAAACTCTTGCCAACCAAAATTCTACTCATTTCCATGTTTTTTTTCTCCTACTGCTCCATTTCTTCTCTCTGTTCTTCACAGTTTCTCTAAAGTTCATCTTTCTTTCCTCCCCTTCTCAATCCAATCCTGCACCTTCTCGGTCCTGCTTGTTAATTCTGCTCCGCATAATACCTTTCTCCCAGTCACTTCACTCTTCCTTAACCCCTTCACTGCCAGGCCTTTTCCCCTCAGGTGCCAAGCCTTTTTTGGCTATGTGAGCCAGTTTCCTAAAATACAGCAAATATGTTATTTAAAAAAAAAAAAAAAAAAAGAAATGGGGGACAAAAGGGGTGCAGATGACCTGAAAATGCCATCAAGAAAGGGTTTGCGGTGTTAAAATCACCATCTTCCCAGCTTTCAGGAACAGGCAGACTTGAAACAGAAAACCACATTTTGCAACTCAATTTTGGCATTTTACTGGGACATACCCAATTTTTACTATTTTTTGTGCTTTTTGCCTCCTTCCAGTTAGTGACAGAAATAGTTAAGAAACCAATGCTGGATCCTGGGAAGCTAAACATTTCTGAAAGGTAGACAACATTCTGAATTCAGCAAGGGGTCACATGTGTAGAACCTACAGGGTTTTACTACAGAAAATAACAGCTAAAAAACAATTTTGAAATTGAGGAAAAAAAAAAAAACAGCCATTTCTCTCCACGTTTTACTCTGTAACTTTTTTCCTGCCAGGTCAGATTTTCAAAAGCAATATACCGTTAAGTCAGCTGGAATCTTCTGGTTGCAGTGATATATAAGGCTTGTAGTTTCATCAAGATCCCTAGGTACCCAGAGCCAATAAACGAGCTGTACCTTGCAATGGATTTTCATTGTATGCCGGGTATACAGTAATTCATTTGGTGAAATATTAAGAGTGAAAATAGGTATCAAGGAACCCTTTGTATTTCTAAAATGGGCACGAGGTAAGGCATTGAGAAGCAGTGGTTATTTGCACATCTCTGAATTCCGGGGTCCCCTTACTAGCATATAAATTACAAGCCACTTCTCAAATAGCTGTCTTTTTTACACACTGTCTTACATTTGAAAAGAAAAAATATAGAGAAAGACAAGCGGCAATAACACTTGTTCTTCTATTCTGTGTTCCCCCAAGTCTCCCGATAAAAATGGTACCTCACTTGCGTGGGTAGGCCTAATGTCTGCAACAAGAAACATCACATTTTTACACTGAAATGTGACGTGTTTTTTGCAAAGTGCCTAGCTGTTGATTTTGGCCTCTGGCTCAGCCGAATCCTAAGGAAACCTACCAAACCTGTGCATTTTTAAAAATCAGACATCTAGGGGAATTCAGAATGGGGTGACTTGTGGGGCTCTCTCCAGGTTCTGTTACCCAGAATCCTTTGAAAATCTCAAAATTTGGCCAAAAAAATAATAATAAACACTTTTTCCTCTCATTTCGGTGACAGAAAGTAGAGAGGAGCCACAGATTTCGTTCCACCTAGCGTTCACCCAGGTGTCCAGATACAAATGGTACCTCACTTGTTTGGGTAGGCCTAGTGCCCGCAAAAGGAAATTCCCCAAAACACTATATGGACACATCAAAATTATCAAATACCAAACTACTTGTTTTCGAGGGGGGGTTATTGCAGCTGCGTTTTAGGTCCGGGGCTCAGCGGCCATATAGTGAAACCTACCAAGCCCAAACATTTCTGAAAACTAGGCACCTGAGGGAGTCCGGGGAGGTGTGACATGCATGGACCTCCCAGTGGTTTCTTACCCAGAATCCTCAGCAAACCTCAAATTTAGCTTTAAAATAAAAAGTCCCACTTTTTTGTGTGGGATCACCGCTTCAAGACAGATTTTCTACCGCCCAACATTCCCCTCAGTCTCCCGGTAAAAAATGATACGTCAGTTGTGTAAGTGGGTAAGTGCCTGTGACAGGGAATAGCCAAAAACTTGTCAAAATCGAGAGTGAACCAAAGCGGGTACTCCAAAAGGGCAGTTTGGAAAATTAAAAATTTTAGGCTTACAAGTGGGGCAGACATTTTATCGGTATAGATGCGACAATGCTGGGTGGTAGGAATTTTGTGGATTCCTGCAGATTACGCAAGGTTCCATCAAAAAATGTGGGAAACATTTGTGATTTCCAGCACAGTTGGAGGTTTGCAGGGCTTTGTGGGTAAGAAAATGGTGCATGTGAAGCACACCACTCTGGACCCACCCAGATGTTTAGTTTTTAGATGTGTCTATGTCTTGTGCATTTTTCTACAGCGTCCCAAGTGCAAAAAGTGCAGCCCTCACCACTCCCAGTGGGACGATTTTGAGAGTTAGACAAGCTCTCATGGCCCAAATGTAAAACTAAAATCCAAAATAATCAAATGTCCTCTTGCTTGCTGTGGGATAACATGTTTTAGTGTGCAGGGGAAAGCTGAAAGACTGTTACCCCTTTCAGTTGGGGTGGGGGCATAAGTATGCCCATACTGGTTGGTAGCCACCACCCCCACTATTTTTTTTTTTATTCCCTGGCATCTAGTAGGCTTTCTGCCCCCCCCCCCCCCGGGGAGTGGATCGGGGGTAATGGTCACATTTGCCCACCAGTGGGCAGAACAAATTTGGCCCCATTTATTTGGGGTGGGAGTATGGCCATATCCCCACCCTCTTTTTTTGAAAACAATTCTTCCCTGGTCTCTGGTATACTTTCTGCCCCCAGTGGGGGCAGATGGACCTTCCAAAAATAGGCTGAGGGGCAGATATGGCCAACAGTAATGTGTCCCCATGGGGAGCGACCCTGGCCCAAGGGGCTGCTGCCCCCCCCAAACAAAACACACACAAATCCCTGGTGCCTAAGGGGTTTCTGCCCCCCTCCCCCGGGGGCAGATCGCCCTAAAATAGATCCCAGCCCCCCCCCCACCCAGAGGAGCGACCCTTGCCTAAGGGGTCACTCCCCTTGTGTGAAGTTGATGTAAAAACATAAAAATACCTAGTGTCTAGGGGTTTCGGCCTAATAAAAATTGCCTAAGGGGTCGCTCCCAACGTCTAAAAAAACAAAAAAATTGAAAAATAAGTGATCACTATTGCCTAGAGTTTTCTGCCCACTTCCCCCTCCCCGGGCTAACAAAAATAGGATGATCTGCTCGCAAGGGGACAGAAATGGCCTAGAGGTAATTTTGCCCCCAGGGGAGCGACCCTTGCCTAAGGATTGCTCCCCACGTATAAAAAAATAAAACAAAGAAAAAAAGATTATCCCTAGTGTCTAGAGGTGTCTCTCCCCAGGGGCAGATCGGCCTAGTTATAATAGGCCGATCTGCCGCAACAGGGGGCAGAAATGGCCTTAAAATAAATTCCCCCCCGGGGTAGGGGCTATGGAATCATAGGTGATGTGGAGTTTCAGGACAGCAGCTGCTGCCTGGAGGCTTGTGCTGATGGTCACAATAAACAGTTACTCCTACCTGCTGAGTTTCTTCTTCCTTTTCAGTGGAGATGAGTTTCATCAATGCTGGGCTCGACCCCTGCAGACTGTGCGACATCCAGAGACCGTTGGATGCGTAGCAGTGCAGTGTGCATCTGCCATGCCCATAGTGACAACTGCAGCGGTAGACTGTCAGAGGGTGACCAAAGCAGACTAGGCAGGCAGCTGGCACACGGACAATTCTTAAAGTTGCATGGCGAGATTGCTGAGCGGAATCAGCCACTGCAGTCCTGTGGCCTGGTGCAGTCCATCGGAAATCAAAAAGGAACAGGTGAAAGGAGACGCATGCATTTTACTTGCAGCAGCTATTTTTGCATCATTGGGAAATGTCCCAATTCAGATGCAAACATTTAATTAACCAAACGCATATCACATCACCCTTGGCGTCCATTTTAGTGCACTTGTAAACATCCCCATTTTTGGCGTAACCATTTTGATTTGGGATAAAGTTAAATCATCAGCGGCCATCTTACATCAGGGAAAACGTGTTTCCCCCAACACTTTCTGACAAGCACACCCACATCGCATAGTGCTACTCTTGCAAATTCCGAGTGAAATTCTACTTGAAGAAGCAACCCACCCATGCAAATTATTGCCAGTGATTTAGAGCTTACCTCGAGAAGTGCGCTTAACTATGGGAAGAATTTCAGCACCATCACCATTTTTGACGGTGCCAACCTACCCTATTTTGTTTGAAAATATGGCAGGAGGTGTTTGAAGCGTATTTAGAAGCCAGTAATGGCAACAATTTTACGTCCAAAAACAAGAGCTGCTTAATAATCTATAATTCAGGACTGAACGTAGAAGTGTCCTAAAAACCCTAACCTTTAGAAACTGTAAATGTGTATACTGGAGATGATGAAGCTGGTGCCGATGAAGTACCTAAGGAGTATCTTCAGGGCATAAAAGCTTTGGAAAAGAGATTTAACCCTAGGAAAAACACAGACTTAGAACAATACAGGTTTTTACAATGGTTACAACATCCAGGTGAACCGATCGATGAATTTGTGGCAGCACTATGCACGCTAGCAGCAACGACTGGGAATTCAAAGATGAAAGTATGTGTGACAGACTTACCGAAAAAACTAACAATAGACAAATTCAAGAGCAATTGTTACCAACCGAGGATCCAGATTTAGAAAGAGCACTCAATATTGCTAGAAGTATTGAACATTCGGAATTTTGTGTCAAAGAAATGAGTGTCGATGCCACTATGCAAGAAGAGAAACAATTATCAAAACAAGCAGAGAAACTGTGCGAGAAAAAGCATGCTGGCAGAGTATTATCATATGATTCCAGGGTGCGTGATAAGTTTGTTTGTGGGAAGAGTGAACATGTTTATTTTTGTGGTGATAGCAAGATGGCTCATGGCTCATGTTTTACGTGGGCACATGGGGCATGAAGCCCATGCAAGTAAATCAGGAATGAGTCAGAAACGTCGAACTATGAATATTCTGGATGATATGGGAACTGGGACAGAAAAAAAATGTAGTATTAACATTATCCGCACCTGAAATGAAGAAGGTGAAATAGTGGAAATTGCATCGGTAAGTCCAGTGAGGAAGAGAAAACCACAACATTGTGAAATGTTAGTGAATGGTATGTAGGTCACAATAATGGCCTATTCTGGTTCACCTTTCCTTTTATTGAGTATGGATAACGTTAAGGAAGTTCCAGATATTCAACTTGAAGAATCTCAGATTAAAATATTTGCCTATGAGGGCAAAAAAGGTAGGCGTTATGGGAAAATTTACAGCGAAATTGGAATTTAAACACAATGTTTCCAACTGCACAATATATGTAACAAAATTGATTTTAACCTATTAGCTTCAGATAAACAAGAGGATGGTATTATTGGGTTAGATCCCAATCACCTAAAACAAGTAATTTTTAAGAAAAGACTCTCCAAACAAAGTGAATCTAATGTGTGCCTAGTGGATGATTGAAAGTAGGTTGGTCAGTATCCTGGAGTGTTTACTGATGACTTGGGGAGGTTGAAAGGGCTTCAGCACCAGATTGTAGTGAAGGAGAATCCTGCCCTGTTGTGCATAAGGTACGTAGAGAGCCTCTGGCCTTGAGAAAATAATGAAAAGCCAAGTTACATAAATTATGTGCTTTAGGTATAATTGAGCCAACTGAATGATCTGAATGGATGTCCCCCACAGCTGATGCACACAATGCCAACAAATCCTTAAGATTGTGTGAGGATTTACGCGACCTGAACACCACAATTTAAGTGGATCAACTAGCCCCTCTCATATATGAATTAGCAGTTAACCACTCTTGAGGGGGCTGCAGTTTTCACATCCCTTGACATGTCTGCAGCCGGCCATTATGAAGAGCTATGTAAGGAATCAAGCTATTTAACATTTTTTATAACCGCAGAGGGAACCCACTGGTGCATGTGTATGCCATTCGGTCTGGCTTCTGGCTCAGCTGTTTTCCACAGATTGATCAGAAATTTGTTGATATGTCCGGTGTGGTGTATTTTCAGGATGAACATGATTTGAGGGTTATAGATGTGTTGGTGGTAATCAAACGAAGCAGGTTAGCATGGAGAAAAGTTTAGTCAATCAGGGTGAACTATTAGGGACACCACATATCCAGTAAAGGAGATGAAGCCAAAGATAAAAATCTTAAGGATGCACCTGCTCCAGAGGATAAAGACCCATTAAGATTATTCTTGAGACTCACTGAATACTACTCCAAGTTTGTAAACAATTTTGCTGCAAAAAAACATGTGTCTATGGTTGTTGTTGAAAAAAAAGAAATTTGTCTGGAACAGTGAACATGATAATGTTGTTGAATCCATTAAGCATGACATTTTCTCTGCTGGTACCTGTGGAATCTTGGGCGGGAGGGGGAGGTATGGAATGGTAATGTAGGATTCTAGAACCGCAGTTGCTGCCTGAGCTTGGTGTCAATGGTCACAGTAAAGAGTTACTCCTACCTGTGGAGTTTCTTCATACTTTTCAGCCTTAATGCATGGAATTACCGATAGGTAAAAACAAATGAGGGTATCTACTGTCCAGAAGTAATGGCTGTTTCATATTCTAAATATATTGCAAATAGGTCAAAAGAAAGAACAACCAATTTGAAAGAAAAGAGTTTTGAGTTACTCACAACTTGTGTTGTAGTATCTGGAATCTTTCCAACAGATACTCCACGTTTGGACCTTTTCAGGTAGGAGTGAGTGGGTCACATGTATGTCCCCTTTCAGGTACTAGTGAGTGGGTCAGCAGCTGAAAGCAAGGCTAGGACGCCTTGGTGAGAATTTAAGTCCAGAAACTTTGTCATGAAAAAATGTGGCACTTAACTGATCCAGGCAGCACGCCAGGTTCTTGTCATTTGACCGATGGTGAAACCAGGAAGCAAGATAACAAAAAACACCAAGCATACAAGATCCGAAAAACAACAGATGGTTTCCAAGGCTCATGGTCTACTTCCACTATCAGTGACTAAATTATTTGCTCTACTAACAAGCTGTCCATACTTCCCCCACTCAGGTTGTGTTGAGATAAAACCGGTGTTAACATATTGTTTATCATCAAAGATATTCTGACCATGTTCGTATTTGGAGAAAAGATTAGCTCCCTAATTTTATTACAATGCTCCAACTCCTTCCCACACAAGCCCTATTTCTAACTTAACTAACTACTCCTAACTGTAGTGCATCGAATCACATGGCAGTTTTAAAGGCCCAAAATATGCACCATTTACTAAGAAAATGAATGCTTCTTATTTTGTCAGGCTCCTCAATGTGTTGCATTTTAAAACACCATTTCCAGAGGATACCAGGTTGGCCAACAAACAATGCACGTGCAGTAGTAATGGGTATGGGTATGCGCATAGAACAAAGAGCAATAATCTATACACACTAAAAAATGTATGCCCATTCTAGGTTGTATATCACTTACAGAGCCTAGCACTTCCCCTCAGAGAGTAGCCATAGCCTTTTCTGCTGGGTTGAGAGTTTTTTTGTTGTTGTTGTTTTTTTACATTTTTTAGTAAAATGAGAATCATCCAGAGTGCTACTACTTAATTTACTGAGTACATTTTATTTTGTTCATGAGTCAGTCTACGATTTTGAATTCAATTTAGTTTGTGTGCGCCTGAAAACTGATTTGCACATTTCTAACCTGTGGATTCAATACCATTCAACACAACGCCGAGGATTAAAACTGTAAGTGAACAACACATAAATTCAACATGTAACCATCACATGAATGCAACACATGATACCCTCTTCCAGACAAAAGAAAACAGTAGCAGGGGTTGCTTAATTTGGTTTCTTTTTTCTAAGAGGCAGCGGTTGCATGGCGTTTTACAGCAGATCCTTGCACTTGCTGTAATGTGTTTCCGATTACTGCCTGAAGAAATACGTCCCATCTGGGAAATGAAGCTAATGAAGGCAGACAATATCAACAAACCATAAGCACGCAGACAGCCTAGCAACCGGCCCTCCAAGGACCAATTCACTGAGCTCCTTCTTGTGCGTGCATGTAGCCTAACAACAAGGACTATTTCTGTGTGTTGCCAGGACCCAGGTTTTGTCTTCAAAATACCTCGAACTAATAGGTAGCCAAAGAATCACCAACTAATTGGGTCCAACCCTCCTAAACTGCAGCATATGTATGGAACAGTGAGTGGATGTCCTAAGTAATTGCTCCAAACGTCAAACATTACCCTTTTTGTGGTGTGATAATTAAGTGCCAGGTCGAGACATTTGTGATAGTAGCCGGGGTTGATTAAGCTACCCTACAGTGAGTACATCATTGGTTTAAGAGCCAGTGTTGACAGAGGGATTTCAGAGCAAAGTGAGCGTGTATATTAGTTTTGTTTTCTCATTTCTGAGTGTTTTACTCACAATATTGTTCATGTATTCAGATTGCCTCCTTAATTGTTCCTCATCTCAGTTTACACGAAATATGCCCTGGAGTTCATATTTCACTATACATTCATCTACCCATTACTTTATGCTTCTAGCCCTTGAACTGACCAGTTGTTCTTGTTCGAGAGGTCTACACTTTCAGGGCACAGACTGTTCATACTTCATGTAGCATTATCTCCCAATCAAAAACTGTAGCTATTTTTCTACAGTTTTGTATCCTAAGATTGAATACAATTTTAAAAAGTCACCTCAGAAGTCCGTTGAAAATTGACCTTGACTGAACATTCCCGATTGTTGATTTTCCTTTTTAGGTCTAAGCCTACCAAACAGCACAGCAGGCTGGTTGTAAAGGTATATTGGGGATAGGCTGAAAGCTTACCTAGAAATATTTTCTGCCCATTGCTACCATTAGCTTTTTCTTTTGTCACACTCATTTGACTGTTTCCTATTCAGGTCCCAGCCTGTTAACCTTGCGTTTGTCCATACCATGAAACATTGCCTCTTTTACCAAGTGTGAGCTTGCTTGGTGTCTGTACTCAATATCAGGGATCTACCTTTTTAGGGTCAAGCGTATTGCTTGCGAGAAACTTTAGTAGTTAGAAAAGGGCTCGGAGCCCCGTCCATGTCACGTCAGTGTCTTTTATTGGTTTGTGGGCTTGCCTTTTAAAATCTGTTTGCTTTTATTAGTGGAAGACATGCATACGTCATGCCTTTTCCGGTGGTTAGCCCTCCTCTAGCGCAGCGACCAAGTACTGAAAACATACCAGGCTCGCTGTTTTCCGTCCGGTTTGTGGACTACTTTTTATCTTTTTTCAAAGCACGATCTCGCTTGGCAGAAGTCGAGTGCTTTGCATGACATCGACCCTGTTACATAGTTAATTGCACTTCTGCCGGTTATGTAGATAATTGCACTTTTGCCGATAGGTTTCACTACGAGTGAACTGTAGCAGTGCGATCGCGCTCTTTTTTTCCATTTAATGTGGCAAGAAAAGTCCGGTTGGGAGTTTACAACTGCTAATAGCTCTAACTCTGAGAAATGCGAGACCCTTTGCAGTGCAAATGCTGGTTTCTTTTTGTGGTAGCACTCGCAGGCAGTTCATGTTTTTGAGCTGTCTCTCTTGTGTACTTTTCCTCCCCAACGTGCTGCTGCCTCTCTTCATATGCTTCTCTCTGCCCTCCCTGTTGCACTGGCCCTTGCGCTTCTCTGGTTGCATTAACCCCCAATGCCCTCTGATTGTTGCTTCCGTGTCCCACTACCCTCCTCAGTGTTGCTTCAGTGTAGGAAGCTGGCTCTGTATGTGCTATTTCAAAGTAAGGAATAGCATGCACAGAGTCCAAGGGTTCCCCTTAGAGGTAAGATAGTGGCAAAAAGAGATAATACTAATGCTCTATTTTGTGGTAGTGTGGTCGAGCAGTAGGCTTATCAAAGAAGTAGTGTTAAGCATTTGTTGTACATACACACAGGCAATAAATGAGGAACACACACTCAGAGACAAATCCAGGCCAATAGGTTTTGTTATAGAAAAATATCTTTTCTTAGTTTATTTTAAGAACCACAGGTTCAAATTCTACATGTAATATCTCATTTGAAAGGTATTGCAGGTAAGTACTTTAGGAACTTTGAATCATTACACTAGCATGTATACTTTTTACATAAAACACAATAAGCTGTTTTAGAAGTGGACACAGTGCAATTTTCACAGTTCCTGGGGGAGGTAAGTTTTTGTTAGTTTTGTCAGGTAAGTAAATCACTTACAAGTCTCAGGATTGGGTCCAAGGTAGCCCACCGTTGGGGGTTCAGAGTAACCCCAAAGTTACCACACCAGCAGCTCAGGGCCGGTCAGGTGCAGAGGTCAAAGAGGTGCCCAAAAACGCATAGGCTTCAATGGAGAGAAGGGGGTGCCCCGGTTCCGGTCTGCCAGCAGGTAAGTACCCGCGTCTTCGGAGGGCAGACCATGGGGGTTTTGTAGGGCACCGGGGGGACACAAGTCCACACAGAAAGTACACCCTCAGCAGCGCGGGGGCGGCCGGGTGCAGTGTGCAAACAAGCGTCGGGTTCTCTGTAGATTTCAATGAGAGATCAAGGGATCTCTTCAGCGGTGCAGGCAGGCAAGGGGGGGGCTCCTCAGGGTAGCCACCACCTGGGCAAGGGAGAGGGCCTCCTGGGGGTCACTCCTGCACAGGAGTTCCGTTCCTTTAGGTGCTGGGGGCTGCGGGTGCAGGGTCTTTTTCCAGCCGTCGGGAAATGGAGTTCAGGCAGTCGCGGTCAGGGGGAGCCTCGGGATTCCCTCTGCAGGCGTCGCTGCAGGGGCTCAGGGGGGACAACTTTGGTTACTCACGGTCTCGGAGTCGCCGGAGGTTCCTCCCTGAGGTGTTGGTTCTCCACCAGTCGAGTCGGGGTCGCCGGGTGCAGTGTTGCAAGTCTCACGCTTCTTGCGGGGAGTTGCAGGGGTCTTTAAATCTGCTCCTTGAAACAAAGTTGCAGTTCTTTTGGAGCAGTGCCGCTGTCCTCGGGAGTTCCTTGTCTTTCTTGAAGCAGGGCAGTCCTCAGAGGATTCAGAGGTCGCTGGTCCCTTGGAAAGCGTCGCTGGAGCAGGTTTCTTTGGAAGGCAGGAGACAGGCCGGTAGGACTGGGGCCAAAGCAGTTGGTGTCTTCTGTTCTTCCTCTGCAGGGGTTTTTCAGCTCGGCAGTCTTCTTCTTCTTGTAGTTTCAGGAATCTAAATTCTTAGGTTCAGGGGAGCCCTTAAATACTAAATTTAAGGGCGTGTTTAGGTCTGGGGGGTTAGTAGCCAATGGCTACTAGCCCGGAGGGTGGGTACACCCTCTTTGTGCCTCCTCCCAAGGGGAGGGGGTCACATCCCTAATCCTATTGGGGAATCCTCCATCTGCAAGATGGAGGATTTCTAAAAGTTAGAGTCACTTCAGCTCAGGACACCTTAGGGGCTGTCCTGACTGGCCAGTGACTCCTCCTTGTTATTCTCATTATCTCCTCCGGCCTTGCCGCCAAAAGTGGGGCCGTGGCCGGAGGGGGCGGGCAACTCCACTAGCTGGAGTGCCCTGCGGTGCTGGAACAAAGGGGGTAAGCCTTTGAGGCTCACCGCCAGGTGTTACAGCTCCTGCCTGGGGGAGGTGATAGCATCTCCACCCAGTGCAGGCTTTGTTACTGGCTCAGAGTGACAAAGGCACTCTCCCCATGGGGCCAGCAACATGTCTCGGTTGTGGCAGGCTGCTGGAACCAGTCAGCCTACACAGATAGTCGGTTAAGGTTTCAGGGGGCACCTCTAAGGTGCCCTCTGGGGTGTATTTTACAATAAAATGTACACTGGCATCAGTGTGCATTTATTGTGCTGAGAAGTTTGATACCAAACTTCCCAGTTTTCAGTGTAGCCATTATGATGCTGTGGTGTTTGACAGACTCCCAGACCATATACTCTTATGGCTACCCTGCACTTACAATGTCTAAAGTTTGGCTTAGACACTGTAGGGGCACAGTGCTCATGCACTGGTGCCTTCACCTATGGTATAGTGCACCCTGCCTTAGGGCTGTAAGGCCTACTAGAGGGGTGACTTATCTATACTGCATAGGCAGTGTGAGGTTGGCATGGCACCCTGAGGGGAGTGCCATGTCGACTTACTCGTTTTGTTCTCACAAGCACACACAAGCTGGTAAGCAGTGTGTCTGTGCTGAGTGAGGGGTCCCCAGGGTGGCATAAGATATGCTGCAGCCCTTAGAGACCTTCCCTGGCATCAGGGCCCTTGGTACCAGGGGTACCAGTTGCAAGGGACTTACCTGGATGCCAGGGGTGTGCCAATTGTGGAATCAAAAGTACAGGTTAGGGAAAGAACGCTGGGGCCTGGTTAGCAGGCCTCAGCACACTTTCAATTCAAAACATAGCATCAGCAAAGGCAAAAAGTCAGGGGGTAACCATGCCAAGGAGGCATTTCCTTACATTCAGTGTCCTATGTTGCTTTTGTATCACCCTACCCTGCCCCTCTACTACTTCCAACCCCTGTTTTGCTTAGACCCAAACTCCCCCCGCCACCCCCATTGCTTATGGGCTCCTCTGCCAGCTTAAAAAATGCTTTATAAGTCATAACCTTTGCAACCTAACAATACCTAATCTCATGTAGCTCATTTATGAATACTGCCAACCATCTGTATGAATTCACCTACTCTCTCCCAGCATCACACCTAACACCTATAAATGTAATCTACCATAAATGAACTGGAGTAAAAGTATGTCATGGATTACTTAATAACCTCACAACTAATCCATAAATCCAAACATAACCACTGGAAAAAAAACATTATCTTTGTGTTTCGGAGCAGCGAGCTGCCCAGTGTAAAGCACTTCACTGCCTCATCCCAGATTGTATGCACTGTCTAAATTAAAGTTCAACAATATAGTATATGACCCTCCCAGGCCCACAAAAATTCTAATATCATAACAGTAGTAGGACAATCTATTGTAGTTCAAACAGACTGCATGATAATTTCATTATATTGTTTGACACTCAGACACTGAAGACAAAAATGGTACATCCATCACCCAGTAGTGTTCCTGTGCACGGCAACAGACCACCCATTACCAACTGAATAGGCGTGGAATAACTCAAAAGATGTGCCACAAGCTATTGGCTAAAAGCGACCTTTAATTTAGTCGACCAGGGCAGATCCCAACAAGCTACAACTGCTTCTTGACATCTCCCAGTAATAATCATACATAGGATTAATATTACCAAAGTCCATCCCAGCATACCTCTCCACCATGTCTTCCTCCAACCTGTGTCTGTTCAGGACCATAAATTAAAAAAACATATTGAAGAATCAACATCACAGTAAAGTAACCAGCTAAGTAGACTATGAATATAACAAATACCATAAAGGGACCTACAGAGTTGGTCAAAGCTGCCATATTAGTGAACACCATAAACTGCATGCCTCTTTCTCACCCTTCTTCATCCATCCCATTTGTGTCCCATAGCACAATAATAATACCTCTTGATGGTCATCACATAACATGGAAACACCTCCCATACAGGATCAAAACACTGACAATGCACTTCCAAACCCACACTCTACACAGTGTAGCTTGTAACCCATCAAGGCAAGCACATCAGCAGCCCACACAGGGGTAGTAAATGCAATACTGGCAGGAGACTATTAACCCCTTCTGTGCCCAGGACGTAATGGTTACGTCCTGAGGCACAGTGCTGCTGTGCCCAGGACGTAACCATTACGTCCTGTGCACAGAGCCCAGAGGGAGCGCTCTCGCTCCCTCTGTGGGGTTCCCCCCCACCCCCCCAAGTCAGGGATGGAAGGGGAAGCCCTTCCCCTCCCACCCCCGACCCCCCCAACCCCCCCTGTGACGTCAGCGCGCGAGCGCGTGCTGATTAGTCACAGGGTCTCCCCCATCGCGCTGGAAGCAGAGCTTCCAGCGCGATTGAAAAAGAAATGCTTTTGCATTTCTTTTTCAATCCCATGGGGGAGGCCCAGAGAGGCTTCAAAGGGAAGGAAATGTATTTCCTTCCCTTTGAAGTCTCTCACAGGTTTCAAAAGCCGGATTGCTTGCTTTTGAAACCCCACTAGACACCAGGGTTTTTTTTTTTTTCAGTGAAATTGGCAAAAGGGAGCGACCCCTTGGGCAAGGGTCGCTCCCGGGGGGGCATTTTTTTAGGAAGGCCTTTTCTGCCCCCCCCTGGGGGCAGATTGGCCTATTATTAGGCCGATCTGCCCCCAGGGGGGGGGCAGAAACCTCTAGGCACCAGGGACCTTTTTTTTTTTTTTGTGATGATTTCTTTTTTTTTTTAGGTGGGGAGCGATCCCTTAGGCAAGGGCCGCTCCCCTACGGGGCAATATATATTTAGGCCATTTCTGCCCCCCTTGGGGGCAGATTGTCCTATTTTGATGAGGCCAATCTGCCCCCAAGGGGGGCAGAAACCATTAGACACCAGGGAGTTTGTTTTTGCGCGCGAATTTCACGCAACGGGAGCGACCCCTTTGGCAAGGGTCGCTCCCAGGGGGGGCGTTTTTTTTTGGGAAGGCCTTTTCTGCCCCCCCTGGGGACAGATCGGCCTATTATTAGGCCGATCTGCCCCCAGGGGGGGCAGAAACCTCTAGGCACCAGGGATCTTTTTTTTTTTTATTTCTTTTTGTTATGTTTTCTTTTTTTTTTTTAGGTGGGGAGCGACCCCTTAGGCAAGGGTCGCCACCCTAGGGGGCAAATTATATTTAGGCCATTTCTGCCCCCTTGGGGGCAGATCAGCCTATTTTGATTCGGCTGATCTGCCCCCAAGGGGGGCAGAAACCACTAGGCACCAGGGATTTTTTTGTTTTTCTGTTTTACAGATGGGGAGCGACCCCCTTGGACAAGGGTCGCTCCCCTGGAGGGGCAAAATGTATTTAGGCCATTTCTGCCCGCTTTGGGGGCAGATCGGCCGATTTTAGGTCAATCTGCCCCCAAGGGGGGCAGAAACCACTAGGCACAAGGGATCTTTTTTTTGTGCCGTCACACAAGGGGTGGACCTTGTAGTCAAGGGTCTCTCCCCGGGGGGGTGGGGGGGGTCCAAATTATTTTAGGCCATCTCTGCCCCCCCTGGGGGCAGATCGCCCTATTGGTATTAGGCCGATCTACCCCCAGGGAGGGCAGAAACCTCTAGGCGCCAGGGCAAATTTTTTTTGTGTGTTTTTTTTTTGGGTTTTTTTTTTTTTTTTTTTTTTTTAGAGATGGGCAGCGACCCATCAGGCAAGGGTCGCTCCCCTGGGGGGCAAATTGTATTTAGACCATTTCTGCCCCCCTTGGGGGCAGATTGGTCGATTTTAGGTCAATCTGCCCCAAGGGGGCAGAAACCACTAGGCACGGGGATTTGTTTTTTGGCGCCAATGTCACGCAAGGGGAGCGACCCCGTAGGCAAGGGTCGCTCCGGGGGGTGGGGGGGGTGGGTGTTCGGGGGCAAATTTATTTTAGGCCATTTATGCCCCCCCAGGGGGCAGATCGGCCTATTATTAGGCCGATCTGCCCCCAGGGGGGGGCAGAAACCTGTAGGCACCAGGGCAATTTTTGTTTTTTTTGTTTTTGTTTGTTTTTTTAGAGATGGGGAGCGACCCATCAGACAAGGGTCGCTCCCCTGGGGGGCAAACTGTGTTTAGACCATTTCTGCCCCCCTTGGGGGCAGATTGGTCGATTTTAGGTCAATCTGCCCCAAGGGGGCAGAAACCACTAGGCACCGGGATTTGTTTTTTGGCGCCAATGTCACGCAGGGGGAGCGACCCCGTAGGCAATGGTCGCTCCGGAGGGGGGGGAGGGGGGGGGTTCAGGGGGCAAATTTATTTTAGGCCATTTCGGCCCCCCCTGGGGGCAGATCGGCCTATTATTAGGCCGATCTGCCCCTAAGGGGGGCAGAAACCTCTTGTTGCCAGAGCAAATTTTTTTTGTGTGTTTTTTTTTTGTTTTTTTTTTTTTTGTTTTTTTAGAGATGGGGAGCGACCCATCAGGCAAGGGTCGCTCCCCTGGGGGGCAAATTGTGTTTAGACCATTTCTGCCCCCCTTGGGGGCAGATTGGTCGATTTTAGGTCAATCTGCCCCAAGGGGGCAGAAACCACTAAGCACCGGGGATTTGTTTTTTGGCGCCAATGTCACGCAGGGGGAGCGACCCCGTAGGCAATGGTCGCTCCGGGGGGGGGGGGTTCAGGGGTCAAATTTATTTTAGGCCATTTCTGCCCCCAGGGCGGGCAGAAACCTCTTGTTGCCAGAGCAAATTTTTTTTTTGTGTTTTTTTTTGTTGGTTTTTTTTTTTTTTTTTTAGAGATGGGGAGCGACCCATCAGGCAAGGGTCGCTCCCCTGGGGGACAAATTGTGTTTAGACCATTTCTGCCCCCCTTGGGGGCAGATTGGTCGATTTTAGGTCAATCTGCCCCAAGGGGGCAGAAACCACTAGGCACCGGGGATTTGTTTTTTGGCGCCAATGTCACGCAGGGGGAGCGACCCCGTAGGCAAGGGTCGCTCCGGGGGGGGGGGGAAACGGGGGGGGGGGGTGTTCGGGGGGCAAATTTATTTTAGGCCATTTCTGCTCCCCCGGGGGCAGAAACCTCTTGTTGCCAGGGCAAATTTTTTTTTTTTGTTTTTTTTTTGTTTGTTTGTTTTTTTTTTTTTTAGAGATGGGGAGCGACCCATCAGGCAAGGGTGGCTCCCCTGGGGGGCAAATTGTGTTTAGACCATTTCTGCCCCCCTTGGGGGCAGATTGGTCGATTTTAGGTCAATCTGCCCCAAGGGGGCAGAAACCACTAGGCACCGGGGATTTGTTTTTTGGCGCCAATGTCACGCAGGGGAAGCGACCCCGTAGGCAAGGGTCGCTCTGGGAGGGGTGGGGGGGGGGTGGATGGGGGTGTTCGGGGGGCAAATTTATTTTATGCAATTTCTGCCCCCCCTGGGGGCAGATCGGCCTATTATTAGGCCGATCTGCCCCCAGGGGGGGGCAGAAACCTGTTGTTGCCAGGGCAAATTTTTTTTTGTGTTTTTTTTTTGTTTGTTTGTTTTTTTTTTTTTTAGAGATGGGGAGCGACCCATCAGGCAAGGGTGGCTCCCCTGGGGGGCAAATTGTGTTTAGACCATTTCTGCCCCCCTTGGGGGCAGATTGGTCGATTTTAGGTCAATCTGCCCCAAGGGGGCAGAAACCACTAGGCACCGGGGATTTGTTTTTTGGCGCCAATGTCACGCAGGGGGAGCGACCCCGTAGGCAAGGGTCGCTCCGGGGGGGGGGGGAAACGGGGGGGGGGGGTGTTCGGGGGGCAAATTTATTTTAGGCCATTTCTGCTCCCCCGGGGGCAGAAACCTCTTGTTGCCAGGGCAAATTTTTTTTTTTTGTTTTTTTTTTGTTTGTTTGTTTTTTTTTTTTTTAGAGATGGGGAGCGACCCATCAGGCAAGGGTGGCTCCCCTGGGGGGCAAATTGTGTTTAGACCATTTCTGCCCCCCTTGGGGGCAGATTGGTCGATTTTAGGTCAATCTGCCCCAAGGGGGCAGAAACCACTAGGCACCGGGGATTTGTTTTTTGGCGCCAATGTCACGCAGGGGAAGCGACCCCGTAGGCAAGGGTCGCTCTGGGAGGGGTGGGGGGGGGGTGGATGGGGGTGTTCGGGGGGCAAATTTATTTTATGCAATTTCTGCCCCCCCTGGGGGCAGATCGGCCTATTATTAGGCCGATCTGCCCCCAGGGGGGGGCAGAAACCTGTTGTTGCCAGGGCAAATTTTTTTTTGTGTTTTTTTTTTAGTTTGTTTGTTTTTATAGAGATGGGGAGCGACCCATCAGACAAGGGTCGCTCCCCTGGGGGGCAAACTGTGTTTAGACCATTTCTGCCCCCCTTGGGGGCAGATTGGTCGATTTTAGGTCAATCTGCAACCACTAGGCACCGGGGATTCGTTTTTTGGCGCCAATGTCACGCAGGGGGAGCGACCCAGTAGGCAAGGGTCGCTCCGAGGTGGGGGGGGGGTGGGGGGGGGGGGGTTTGGGGGGGCAAATTTATTTTAGGCCATTTCTGCCCCCCCTGGGGGCAGATCGGCCTATTATTAGGCCGATCTGCCCCCAGGGGGGGCAGAAACTTCTAGGCGCCAGGGCAAATGTTTTTTTGTTTTTTTTTGTTTTTTGTTTGTTTGTTTTTTTAGAGATGGGGAGCGACCCATCAGACAAGGGTCGCTTCCCTGGGGGGCAAACTGTATTTAGAGCATTTCTGCCCCCTTTGGGGGCAGATTGGTCGATTTTAGGTCAATCTGCCCCCAAGGGGCAGAAACCACTAGGCACCGGGAATTTGTTTTTTGGCGCCAATGTCACGCAGGGGTAGCGACCCCGTAGGCAAGGGTCGCACCTGGGCAGGGGGGGTTTGGGTGGGTGGGGGGGTCAAATTTATTTTAGGGCATTTCCCCCCCCCCCCTGGGGCCGGCTGAGCTAGAGGCCAAAATCCACATGTAGGCACTTTGCAAAAAACACCTCTGTTTTCTGTGAAAAAATATGTTGTGTCCACGTTGTGTTTTGGGCCATTTCCTTTCATGGGCGCTAGGCCTACCCACACAAGTGAGGTACCATTTTTATGGAGAGACTTAGGGGAACGCTGGGTGGAAGGAAATTTGTGGCTCCTCTCAGATTCCAGAACTTTCTGTCACCGAAATGAGAGGAAAAAGTGTTTTTTGGCCAGATTTTGATGTTTGCAAAGGATTCTGGGTAACAGAACCTGGTCAGAGCCCCGCAAATCACCCCATCTTGGATTCCCCTAGGTCTCTAGTTTTCAAAAATGCGCTGGTTTGCTAGGTTTCCCCAGGTGCCCGCTGAGCTAGAGGCCAAAATCCACACGTAGGCACTGTTTTCTATGAAAAAATGTGATGTGTCCACGTTGTGTTTTGGGCCATTTCCTGTCGCGAGCGCTAGGCCTACCCACACAAGTGAGGTATCATTTTTATCGGGAGACGTGGGGGAACGCTGGGTGGAAGGAAATTTGTGGCTCCTCTCAGATTCCAGAACTTTCTGCAACAGAAATGTGAGGAACATGTGTTTTTTTAGCCAAATTTTGAGGTTTGCAAAGGATTCTGGGTAACAGAACCTGGTCCGAGCCACACAAATCACCCCATCTTGGATTCCCCTAGGTCTCTAGTTTTCAGAAAAGCCACAGGTTTGGTAGGTTTCCCTAGGTGGCGGCTGAGCTAGAGGCCAAAATCTACAGGTAGGCACTTTGCTAAAAACAGGTCTATTTTCTGTGATGTGTCCACGTTGCGCTTTGGGGCGTTTCCTGTCGCGGGCGCTAGGCCTACCCACACAAGTGAGGTATCATTTTTATCGGGAGACATGGGGGAACGCTGGGTGGAAGGAAATTTGTGGCTCCTCTCAGATTGTAGAACTTTCTGCCACAGAAATGTGAGGAACATGTGTTTTTTTAGCCAAATTTTGAGGTTTGCAAAGGATTCTGGGTAACGGAACCTGGTCCGAGCCACACAAGTCACCCCATCTTGGATTCCCCTAGGTCTCTAGTTTTCAGAAATGCACAGGTTTGGTAGGTTTCCCTAGGTGGCGGCTGAGCTACAGGCCAAAATCTACAGGTAGGCACTTTGCAAAAAACACCTCCGTTTTCCTTCAAAAATTTGGTTGTGTCCACGTTGCGCTTTGGGGCGTTTCCTGTCGTGGGCGCTAGGCCTACCCACACAAGTGAGGTATCATTTTTCTCGGGAGACGTGGGGGAACGCTGGGTGGAAGGAAATTTGTGGCTCCTCTCAGATTCCAGAACTTTCTGCCACAGAAATGTGAGGAACATGTGTTTTTTTAGCCAAATTTTGAGGTTTGCAAAGGATTCTGGGTAACAGAACCTGGTCCCAGCCACACAAGTCACCCCATCTTGGATTCCCCTAGGTCTCTAGTTTTCAGAAATGCACAGGTTTGGTAGGTTTCCCTAGGTGGCGGCTGAGCTACAGGCCAAAATCCACAGGTAGGCACTTTGCTAAAAACAGGTCTGTTTTCTGTGATGTGTCCACGTTGCGCTTTGGGGCGTTTCCTGTCGCGGGCGCTAGGCCTACCCACACAAGTGAGGTATTATTTTTATCGGGAGACGTGGGGGAATGCTGGGTGGAAGGAAATTTGTGGCTCCTCTCAGATTCCAGAACTTTCTGCCACAGAAATGTGAGGCACATGTGTTTTTTTAGCCACATTTTGAGGTTTGCAAAGGATTCTGGGTAACAGAACCTGGTCCCAGCCACACAAGTCACCCCATCCTGGATTCCCCTAGGTCTCTAGTTTTCAGAAATGCACAGGTTTGGTAGGTTTCCCTAGGTGGCGGCTGAGCTACAGGCCAAAATCTACAGGTAGGCACTTTGCAAAAAACACCTCTGTTTTCCTTCAAAAATTTGGTTGTGTCCACGTTGCGCTTTGGGGCGTTTCCTGTCGTGGCCGCTAGGCCTACCCACACAAGTGAGGTATCATTTTTATCGGGAGACGTGGGGGAACGCTGGGTGGAAGGAAATTTGTGGCTCCTCTCAGATTCCAGAACTTTCTGCCACAGAAATGTGAGGAACATGTGTTTTTTTAGCCAAATTTTGAGGTTTGCAAAGGATTCTGGGTAACAGAACCTGGTCCCAGCCACACAAGTCACCCCATCTTGGATTCCCCTAGGTCTCTAGTTTTCAGAAATGCACAGGTTTGGTAGGTTTCCCTAGGTGGCGGCTGAGCTACAGGCCAAAATCCACAGGTAGGCACTTTGCTAAAAACAGGTCTGTTTTCTGTGATGTGTCCACGTTGCGCTTTGGGGCGTTTCCTGTCGCGGGCGCTAGGCCTACCCACACAAGTGAGGTATCATTTTTATCGGGAGACGTGGGAGAACGCTGGGTGGAAGGAAATTTGTGGCTCCTCTCAGATTCCAGAACTTTCTGCCACAGAAATGTGAGGAACATGTGTTTTTTTTAGCCACATTTTGAGGTTTGCAAAGGATTCTGGGTAACAGAACCTGGTCCCAGACACACAAGTCACCCCATCTTGGATTCCCCCAGGTCTCTAGTTTTCAGAAATGCACAGGTTTGCTAGGTTTCCCTAGGTGGCGGCTGAGCTACAGGCCAAAATCTACAGGTAGGCACTTTGCTAAAAACACCTCTGTTTTCCTTCAAAAATTTGGTTGTGTCCACGTTGCGCTTTGGGGCGTTTCCTGTCGTGGGCGCTAGGCCTACCCACACATGTGAGGTATCATTTTTATCGGGAGACGTGGGGGAACGCTGGGTGGAAGGAAATTTGTGGCTCCTCTCAGATTCCAGAACTTTCTGCCACAGAAATGTGAGGAACATGTGTTTTTTTAGCCAAATTTTGAGGTTTGCAAAGGATTCTGGGTAACAGAACCTGGTCCCAGCCACACAAGTCACCCCATCTTGGATTCTCCTAGGTCTCTAGTTTTCAGAAATGCACAGGTTTGGTAGGTTTCCCTAGGTGGCGGCTGAGCTACAGGCCAAAATCTACAGGTAGGCACTTTGCTAAAAACAGGTCTGTTTTCTGTGATGTGTCCACGTTGCGCTTTGGGGCGTTTCCTGTCGCGGGCGCTAGGCCTACCCACACAAGTGAGCTATCATTTTTATCGGGAGACGTGGGGGAACGCTGGGTGGAAGGAAATGTGTGGCTCCTCTCAGATTCCAGAACTTTCTGCCACAGAAATGTGAGGAACATGTGTTTTTTTAGCCAAATTTTGAGGTTTGCAAAGGATTCTGGGTAACAGAACCTGGTCCCAGCCACACAAGTCACCCCATCTTGGATTCCCCTAGGTCTCTAGTTTTCAGAAATGCACAGGTTTGGTAGGTTTCCCTAGGTGGCGGCTGAGCTACAGGCCAAAATCTACAGGTAGGCACTTTGCTAAAAACAGGTCTGTTTTCTGCGATGTGTCCACGTTGTGTTTTGGGGCGTATCCTGTCGCGGGCGCTAGGCCTACCCACACAAGTGAGGTATCATTTTTATCGGGAGACTTGGGGGAACATAGAATAGCAAAACAAGTGTTATTGCCCCTTGTCTTTCTCTACATTTTTCCCTTCCAAATGTAAGACAGTGTGTAAAAAAGACATCTATTTGAGAAATGCCCTGTAATTCACATGCTAGTATGGGCACCCTGGAATTCAGAGATGTGCAAATAACCACTGCTTCTCAACACCTTATCTTGTGCCCATTTTGGAAATACAAAGGTTTTCTTGATAGCTATTTTTTACTCTTTATATTTCAGCAAATGAATTGCTGTATACCCGGCATAGGATGAAAACCCACTGCAGGGTGCAGGTCATTTATTGGCTCTGGGTACCTAGAGTTCTTGATGAACCTACAAGCCCTATATATCCCCGCAACCAGAAGAGTCCAGCAGACGTAACGGTATATTGCTTTCGAAAATCTGACATTGCAGGAAAAAATTACAGAGTAAAACTTAGAGGAAAAAATGATGTTTTTTTCACCTCAATTTCAATATTTTTCTTTTTCAGTTGTTATTTTCTGTAGGAAACGCTTGTAGGATCTACACAAATTACCCCTTGCTGAATTCAGAATTTTGTCTACTTTTCAGAAATGTTGCGGTTTCTGGGATCCAGCATTGGTTTCATGCCCATTTCTGTCACTGACTGGAAGGAGGCTGAAAGCACAAAAAATCGTAAAAACGGGGTATGTCCCAGTAAAATGCCAAAATTGTGTTGAAAAATTGGGTTTTCTGATTCAAGTCTGCCTGTTCCTGAAAGCTGGGAAGCTGGTGATTTTATCACCGCAAACCCTTTGTTGATGCCCTTTTCAGGGAAAAAACCACAAGCCTTCTTCTGCAGCCCATTTTTCCAATTTTTTTTAAAAAAACGAAATTTTCACTGTTTTTTGGCTAATTTCTTGGCCTCCTTCTGGGGAACCCACAAAGTCTGGGTACCTCTAGAATCCCTAGGATGTTGGAAAAAAAGGACGCAAATTTGGCGTGGGTAGCTTACGTGAACAAAAAGTTATGAGGGCCTAAGCGCGAACTGCTCCAAAGAGCCAAAAAAAAGGCTCGGCACAGGAGGGGGAAAAGGCCTGACAGCGAAGGGGTTAATCACTTTCTGAATTACTCTCAGTACACCATTCAAGCATTAGTCAGGAGAATATCACTCCATAAGTTAGTCATGAATCAGTGGAGGTTCGAGGGCAGCATTAGAGCTGCTCTCAGGATATTAAATGCTTGGGGCGTAAGCAGTACAACACTGACAAACACCAATACCAGGTAAGCAATGGCAAGGCGTATTGACATCTAGAATATGTATGCCTTAAGCAGGCAGGAAACCTGCATATTCGTCGAGCCTAGAGTTCCTTAACTACTGAAATAATTCAGTTGTTCATAATGACAAAATGCAGGTCTTTAAAACACAGCGCCATACCAGGGCAGAGTTAAATGCACATGTTGATCTGAATTACCCTTAATATAGAAATACAGAAAGGCTAGCATTAAGCCTATCTAAAAGGAGCCTATCTAGTAGTATTCTACAGGACTGACCTGCCATATGAATTTATTCGGTGTATGAGGTCAATCACTAAACAACAGAGCACAAAAGCAAACATTTTAGACAAAGTTTAAAAACAAGGCTAACCACCCGAGCACGGAAGATTATCTTCTCAATGCCACAACAAAATGCACGGCCTTCACCATTTAAAATAAGCACATAGGCAAAGCTTTTGACAAATCTCTTTTCCTCGGAAATTAAAAACAAATCATGCACTTGTTGGCATAAAACGCTTTCATACATCTACAGCTTCCCATGGCGCAGCACGTCAAGGGCGTATTTGTAATAAAAATGCGATTTGACGTGATCTTATCATCGTGAGACTGCACCTTATGCAACAGACTGAGTAAAGATTAAAGAAAAAGATGAACTGATTAGTGGTTTGGAAGCATGAGGTAACACAAACACAACATTCTTCTGGAAGGTAAAGTGCACCGGGTCATTGAAAATAACAATTGGTTATGAACAATACAAAACCTTAGTCTGATCCAAAGATTAGGTTCATGGGTACATTTGGCCATGGCAGGTATGGCTCCATCCCTCTTACAGTTTTCAGAGGATCATAAATCCCTTACGCGAATCTTCTTCATTTAGTTTTTATCTCTCAACTGAATTCCACAATAGAATCTGTGTTTTTTTTAATCTAATTTCATAATCCTCTTTAGGTTGGCGAAAGATCCAGGTATCCAAGTTCTGGCATGTCCCTGATATACTATAACTATGGGAACTCCCTTTATCACAGAGACTTCAACAACAGAATAGGCGCAATTTTTAACAATCTGAGGGAATACACGGAGGTAAACCGTCTCAGGATTTTTTTATTCTATTTCTGAAGCAAGTTTATATTGATAAAACTTCAAATACCTGTGTCAGACCCCATTGGAAGGGGGGGTAACAGGACAAGCTGGGGATACTGGGCCTCCACTGTGTGGACTAAGGTAATTTCTTCTCATGTCCTGGTATCATTCCAACCATGGCTGTGCAAACAGGCAAAGTACAACCCCTTCAGCACTTGCCTCTAGGTGGTTCATAATGGTGAAATGGCACACCCTTCTCAGCGATGTAGTGTGGGATGCTTGAGCCCAGCAGATAACAAACTTATATTAGTATAATACATGACTGTCCAAAACTGTGGCAACTTTCAAGAAGGAAAGTACTTTTATGCACACTAGAACTAAATAAAACACGTAGTATAGTGTATACAATGTGATTTAGTGTCCTGGTGCTAGAGTTGTTTGGTTCTTTTTCCTACTGCTCATCCTGATACCTCTTACCTCATGTTCCTGGCGATTCCCTCCTCAGGTCTTGTTATAGTGTGTTTAGACTCGGGTACAGGTAATCCCTGTACTCTTGAGTTAGCGCACAATGTTTTCAATTCAGATCACTGGTTCTCGAGCAATAAGTCTTATAGTACATAAACAAGCCATCGCTGCTCACTCGCCCCACCTCTTCTGGACTGAGCTTACAGTTCTTCTTAGCTTCCTCGGCGGTTGCTTCTAGGTAATGTGGCTGCAGTTGGGGAAGGCTGCTCAGTGGAATTCTGAATACCTCACGGCCTGTCTGGCAGTTGCTCGGCGCAGGCCGGCTCAGGCTTTTCAGTTCCAAATCATTGCAACCATGCACATCCAGGCTAGACCAGATGGTGAGGCCTAATACAGGCCATGTTGGTTGGCTTGTGGATCAAAGCTTCAGGCACATGTAGATCTCAGGCTACTCTGCAGCATCTTTCTGCCATGCTCAGTTTTAAAATAAGGGTCTAGCAGCTCAGATTGCTCTTGAACTTCACAGCTCAGACTCAGATCACTCAGGTCATGCCGCAATTTCACATATTTGGCACAGTGGCTCAGATCACACCACGACTTCACAGATCAGGCTCAGTGGCTGAGGTCACACCAAATTGTTACCATTTCTGCCAGGATTCCACTGGGGAAATGGAGACATTCTCATACCAGGGCATACAGTTCACTGTCCACAGTCTTCCGCGTTTGCAAAAGCACTAAAAAGGGATAACACTGGCTTCTCCTTGACAGTCATTCCCTCCTGCAGTTTTGCTAGGTTCATTCTCTCTCAAGAAACAAACTTACAGGTGCCTTCAGTACAAGTAGTCAGCTCTTGAAGCAACTGGGGGAACTTGGGGCATGGCCCTCATCTCTGGGATGTGGACTGTTAGGCAGACTCTAGCTCTGGTTGCACAGCTGTCTACTGACTACTCTACAGAGTACTTCCTTCCTTGGTCATAGAGAACTTTAAAATGGAGCAACAAATGCTTAAGTGGATCCTACATTTATATAGTCAAAACAGACATGAGATGTGGACAAACTATCTGCACTTTCAAAACTTTTGTGTTTGCCAATAAATCATCTTTTCTGCATGCCCCCCCCCCCGGTTTAAGGCATTTGCTGGACACTATATTTTTGCTAGCTTTTAAAACTCTGTGCTCTTTACCCCTGCAGACCTGGAAGTTAAATGTCACTGAAACACTGGTTGGGCCCCACACAATTTTTGGTGGGTCACCAAAGTTCTGACAATAAATAAAAATACCTTTAAATTCTATATTTACTGTGTCACGTTTGCTGCGCATCAATGATCGTGGTCAAATGTCAAGCAATGTCTTCTGCTGCTTATTTTTTAACACAGAGACTGGAGTTTTCAAATTCCTCTCACTTTGCAATCCGAAAAATAAAAATAAAGGCAAATATGTGACAATCTTGCAGGGACACCAGAAATGTGAAAGGAAAGCTGGAGGATGTCGTTTTTTCCTAACACACAACAAAATGTAAATACCTGTAAATGACTTGTACACATTCAGTAGTTAGTTAACCAAAATGAAGCACAGTTTTTGTAGTTCTGAAGTGTGATGAAAACAAAGATTTTGTAGGATTAGAACAAATCAAGCCACTTTATTATTGGTGATACACAAATAATAATTATTCACTGAAACCTGAATTCCTAACATTATCATTTGTGTGAAATAAAGTTGTATCTGCAAAAACAGAGTGTCTGTACAAATTTCAATGGAAAATGAGGTGTCAGCAAGTAACAATGCTCTACCATATGATGCATTATTACATGAAAAGAAGAAAAAAAACGCCCACCTCAAGTCCATTAAGGGCTAGGTGGGTCACAAAATTTTGTTGTACTAAATAGTGGGTAGTGGGTAGTGGTTTTAAAAGATTTCGGAAGCACTGCATTAGTGGACTCCGCACCTATTGTGCCATCCACTATAGTAGCAGTGCACCAGCTTCAGGTCTGCGACTATAGCCTGACTGGTAGGGTGCCTTGTATTTAAAAAAAAAGGACATGTAGAAATGTAATGTTCTTATAGTGACTTGCACCTAAAAACTATTTTCACTGTGGCAAGCCTAGCTGTCCAATGTAAAACATCAGAGTATGGATTAAAATACTAATATTGTATCACAGGAATAGGGACACCTAAAAAAAAAAATGTAAACAATATTTTTAATAGCTATTAAAAGTCCAATTCAATGATCAAAATGCTGACTTAAGAATTAAGGAAAAGTAATGTTTATCCAGGACGGAATAGTGCGACAAAAGGTCTGCCCCGAGGTCTATCCCGACTTCAGATAAGGCTGTTAGACTCAGCAGGCTCCTCACATTATGATGAGCAGACATGTGGAGCGCATCGAAAAGAGTAGGAGCGCTGTGGAAAAGTGCAGGGATCTACTTTTCCAGCAGGTACGTTTAAACTGCAGTGAAAGGTGGAAAGGGGGGTGCATGAATGTGTGTGTCAGATGTGTGAATTAAGGCTGTTTGTATTACAGCTAATGGCGAGTGTAGCAAGGTTAATAAATATATTTATAATTATAGCTACTTTTTTATGTAGCATTTCCTAACTGCTGACCATCATCTTTGAAAAAACAAAAACTTGAATTTGCAGAACATTTAAACAATATAATCCCATTTTTGAGTCCCTTACATATTGAAAAGAGCTTTAATTTTGGTTTTAAATAGCATTTCTTGACAAGTTGCTCTGTTTGAATTCTGAATTACATTCTTACATAGTTTGCTCTAGATATGAATATTATATTAGATGTGCGCATTTTCAAAGGCAATCATCTGCAAGAGGCAGGAATAACGCTAATGCATAGGTCTTATGCAATCCGGTCAAATGATTTTGAAGTGAAGACCAAGACAAATGGCTTAGCTGCTGTCTAGTATCAACAGCACCGACCTTTGAGTCAACTCATTCTGGGGCACACTAGAAGTATTTGAATCAGTAGCACTGTACATTATCCGTACCCAGATTGGCCTTTTGTGACTTCATCAGACTAGTGGGGGTGATTTGATGGTATTAAAGAGTTCCTTAGTGTTGGAAATAAATTATCGTAGTGCAATCTGGTTATGGCAGGAAATTGTAGAAGCAAAGGAATTTTTTATGCCTCTCTCCCTGCCTTTATGCATTTAACAATTGTGAATGTTCCTCTCAGTTGTAAATCATTTGTTTACTGTGTTTCAGACTGTACTGGCGTGGGGGAACGGACTAATGTATGGAGTTTGACCAGGCCTTCCAATTCCTAGCCTTGAAATGTAGGTGTCATTAGGAGTCAGATATTTGGGAATACGAGTCCTAATGTTATGTAAGTAGTGATTTGTTCATCAGGATTTTTAAGGGTGCCACTATGTAAATGCCGTTAAAATCTGTATCTTTTAAATAATTTTTAGGACAATGTGATGAAAAATACACCATTATGCATTCATTTTTTTAAAACGTTTTCATGAGGGATAACGCTCCGTACCACCTTACAATGCGTGGGCTTGCTTGTTCAGTGCACTGTGCGGCAGGTGTTTACACCAGCCGCCACTTACCTTTACCCCCCTTAATTGTCAGAAAGATAAATAGAATGTGCCTCTATCTGCTCTCAGCTTGTGTTCAGCCTTGAACGGTCGTGAGAAAGGCATAAAATGCCCCCCAGAAGCAAATATTTTGCTGACCTGAATGGGCAGAGATGACCCCGCTGAACGTCATAGAATATGCATGGTGGGGGCTGTGGATATCCCTTTTGACACTGGTGTGCGAAATCATGCTTGACTGGTCTGTCGAGACACAAGCAATACTTGGCACAAACTTGGAATGTAGAGAACATGATGCTAAGGTATTCATGTGTATCCACTGTGTGGTTGCTGAATAACCATGTTTTTGTCCCACCGGAGGTTTTTCTTGGTGTGTTGTTGTGGGTACGTTGCTTCCCTTTTTTTGTGTTAGAAGTGGGAGGACAATATGATTACCACAGTACACTCCTGTACACATCAATGCCCTTCAAGCCCAAGTTTAATGTGGCTGAAGACTTTTGCCATCTTAAGAAATGCACAGGCATGTTGCATTTTTGGCCTGTTTGCAGTAAGGCACACTGGAACTACTACAAAAGTAGGTAGGTCAGGGGACATTTACTTCACTTTTCTAGGGAGGGGTCAGGAGTTACCCCTACAAAACAGCTAGTAACAGGCATAAATGTGGCACCTTCAGCACTGTGCCAACTTTAGAAAATGTTCTTGACCTAAGAAGACCAGAAGAGGACTATACCTGCTGTCTGTGACTTGAGAAGAGCCTTGAAGGACTGGACATGCTCCATCTTGTACCCAGGACAAGGATGTGAACTCCAAAGGACAGCCAGCTCACCTTCTGTGTGGCTAGTGGGAGACAACTGTCTGCAATAGGCCTCTTCCTGGATGTACCCAGTTGACCAGTGGCAACTGAATATGGACAGCATCCTGCTGGTGGCCTATGCCCGACACATTAAGGTCCTGCAGGGCATTAAAAGAATATCCCAGTGGTGGATTGGGACATAAAAGAATTGACTCAGAAGGTAAAATCTTTTACCAGCTCAATCCTGGTTGGAGTATCCGTCACACTCTCCATCGTGGTCAGCCTCAAATTTTGCCTAGGTCCCAATGTACTGAAACCATTGACTAATAAAACCACTTCTGCTGTTTCTCGCTATTCTACATAACAAATTTAAAAAAAATATCTCTGGTTCTCTTAATTGGATTTTTTCTTATTTTGGTGACATTTAGTTTATTAACATTCAATCTATTTTTCTTATTAAGTTTGCGATTGTTATTGTTTTCCAATTTGACTTTATTACTGTTTTGGTACTGCATAAATACTTCACACATTGCACAAAGTTAAGCCTCTCTGCTCAGTGTAATAAACAACAAGAGGCACTCGTTTATATCCACAAAGTTAAACACATAGTACAGAAATATCTGTCATAATCATTGAAATGTCCGAAATTGTAAAACAACATCCCATGTATCTCTGGGAACGTGTAATGTAAACACACCAAATATGATGCGAAATACACTTCAGTGTAATTCCAAGTTTCTTGTGCTTTAATGCCAATGTCCAATTTTAGTTCAGTTAATATTGCCGAAAGTTGTCATACGTAATATTCCAATCTATTCCATGGCCAAACATCTATGTCCCAATCCGTTATTCTACGGTGCTTGCCATACGTAATATTCCATTTAAACTCCACAGCCAACACGTGTTTACACTGAAGTGTATTTCGCATCTTATTTTGTGTGTTCCCAGAGATACATGGGATGTTGTTTTACAATTTAGGACATTTCAATGATTATGACAGATATTTCTGTACTATTTGTTTAACTTTGTGGATATAAACGAGTGCCTCTTGTTGTTTATTATTATGAGCTGTATGGATTGCCACACAGTTGGGGATTAGGGGTGTGGTCCCCCAAGGGTGCACTGTATGTTAATTTAGGCACAATTCGACATTTTACCTCGTAGCCCTGAGCACCAAATTTCTCCCATTAGATCGCAACGGCATCGAATAAGACTCTCTGCTCAGTGCCATAGTTATCCGGGGTTGAGCTCAGATTACTTTAGTGGTTCTGAGGGTTCACCCTGAGACGGGTTGTCATTATTCCTTACGGAGAATATCAACTAACCCCAAATAATAATCCAATTTCTTACGTAGTGGTTCCACTTTCTTGGGTCCTCTTCTGGCTCCAGACACTGCCTTTGTGTAGAGTGATTCTCAGTGCAATAGGGTAGCCTCCAGCCCAAGCACCCGCAACAGAGGCAAAGAGGTGTGAGCTTTCAGCACTTGGCTGTCATTGACACACTGAAGAGTGATCAGCGGAAAGAAAACGCTGGCTTTATCTAAGGGGTCCTTGTAACACTAAACAAAAGACACTGCAATCCAACCTTTCACACCCACCATATACCAAATGGCAGTGCTTCAGAAATACTAATCAGCAGCTCTGCTCAGTAAAGCGCATAATTATATTTTTTTTAACAGAGTCTTGTCCCCTCTTTTTCCACTTCAGTGTCTAGGTTCCACCATTTAGCTTCAGGAATATAAGCAACATACTTCCACTGTCTCAGAAAATAGTTACAGCTCCACAGTCAGGGAAAACAACCTCTTGTGGACAAGGCCAGGCTAAAGGTATCAAAAATGGATTGCTCCATTACTGTAGTTCACTCATAATCTAGGCTCATATGCTGCAGGTCACACAGACATACACATGCACATACAGTTGGGATGTTGGTGCCAGGATTTGGGCGAGTGCACAGAAGCAGAACTTTACACGAGTGACAAGTAGGACTCCACTCCAGTGGCACAGGTAAAAAGGTCTAGCCAAAACAATGGAGCCACAAAACATTCTAAGCTGCCACCAGCATCCATGTTCTAAATTCAGGGCAGGGACAGTACTAGTATGTGCAGTGGGGGCATAGTTGGTGAGCCCCTGCTGATCGTAGGACAGGTCCAGGACCACAGTCAGGTCACTCCCTCATTAAAAACATAGATGACAGGAGATTCCTGTTATTAACCCAGGAAAGAATACCCAAACACGGTGTTTAATACAACTGTCAAAAGAGGGCTCCACAAGTAGACAATAAATTTATAAATATCAATAGGTGCGCCACTGAGAGCAGAAGCCCTTTTGCTTGGACTTGCATTTATCTAATCAACCACTTCTTGTACAGACACTGTCAGAGTTCCACTGGACTACTGTGCTGAGTACAATGCAGGTCATGACAAGCATGTAAAGGTAGTTCAGACAATCTGCAGCCAGAATACTGACATCCAAACTCCCTTTCTCAAAAAATAAGTTTAGTCTTAGACCTCTGTCAAGTTCCCAGAGGATAAAGTTTCAATCAGCATTTCACGGGCTTCATTCTTTTCTTCCATTTTAGTAGCCATAGCACAGGCTGTACATTCTGTAGTTTGACAAGACATTACGGCCTTAGCTCTGGTATGTTGCTCAGGGCAAGTTGCAGCAATTTATTGGCATGCCAACATTTTTCGTCACATCACTTACTTTTCAAAGTTAGACTCTGTAGGAGGCTGGCCTGGCTTGTAGTGAGTACCAAGGGGTACTTACACCTTGCACCAGGTTCAGGTATCCCTTATTAGTGTAGAGGGGTGTCTAGCAGCTTAGGCTGATAGAAAATGGTAGCTTAGCAGAGCAGCTTAGGCTGAACTAGGAGACGAGTGAAGCTCCTACAGTACCCCTAGTGTCATATGCACAATATCATAAGAAAACACAATACACAGATATACTAAAAATAAAGGTACTTTATTTTTATGACAATATGCCAAAAGTATCTCAGTGAGTACCCTCAGTATGAGGATAGCAAATATACACAAGATATATGTACACAATACCAAAATATGCAGTAATAGCAATAGAAAACAGTGCAAACAATGTATAGTCACAATAGAATGCAATGGGGGCACATAGGGAGAGGGGCAACACAAACCATATACTCTAGAAGTGGAATGCGAACCACAAATGGACCCCAAACCTATGTGACCTTGTAGAGGGTCGCTGGGACTGTAAGAAAACCGTGAGGGTTAGAAAAATAGCCCACCCCAAGACCCTGAAAAGTGGGTGCAAAGTGCACCTAAGTTCCCCAAAGAGCACAGAAGTCGTGATAGGGGAATTCTGCAGGAAAGACCAACACCAGCAATGCAACAACGATGGATTTCCAGACGAGAGTACCTGTGGAACAAGGGGACCAAGTCCAAAAGTCACGATCAAGTCGGGAGTGGGCAGATGCCCAGGAAATGCCAGCTGTGGGTGCAAAGAAGCTGCCACCAGATGGTAGAAGCTATGGATTCTGCAAGAACGACAAGGGCTAGAAACTTCCCCTTTGGAGGATGGATGTCCCACGTCGTGAAGAGTCGTGCAGAAGTGTTTTCGTGCAGAAAGACCGCAAACAAGCCTTGCTACCTGCAAGGGTCGCGGTTAGGGTTTTTGGATGCTGCTGTGGCCCAGGAGGGACCAGGATGTCGCCAATTGCGTGAGGGGCCAGAGGGGGCGTCCAGCAAGACAAAGAGCCCACTCAGAAGCAAGCAGCACCCGCAGAAGTGCCGGAACAGGCACTACGAAGTGGAGTGAACCGGAGCTCACCCGAAGTTGCACAAGAGAGTCCCACGAAGCCAGAGGACCACTCAGGAGGTCGTGCAATGCAGGTTAGAGTGCCGGGGACCCAGACTTGGCTGTGCACAAAGGAAATCCTCGAAGAGTGCACAGGAGCCGGAGTAGCTGCAAAACACGCGGTTCCCAGCAATGCAGTCTAGCGTGGGGAGGCAAGGACTTACCTTCACCAAACTTGGACTGAAGAGTCACTGGACTGTGGGAGTCACTTAGACAGAGTTGCTGAGTTCAAGGGACCTCGCTCGTCGTGCTGAGAGGAGACCCAGAGGACCGGTGATGCAGTTCTTTGGTGGCTGCGGTTGCAGGGGGAAGATTCCGTCGACCCACGGGAGATTTCTTCGGAGCTTCTAGTGCAGAGAGGAGGCAGACTACCCCCACAGCATGCACCACCAGGAAAACAGTCGAGAAGGCGGCAGGATCAGTGTTACAAGGTCGCAGTAGTCGTCTTTGCTACTTTGTTGCAGTTTTGCAGGCTTCCAGCACGGTCAGCAGTTGATTCCTTGGCAGAAGGTGAAGAGAGAGATGCAGAAGAACTCTGATGAGCTTTTGCATTCGTTATCTAAGGAATTCCCCAAAGCAGAGACCCTAAATAGCCGGAAAATGAAGTTTGGCTACCTTGGAGAGAGTATAGGCTAGCAACACCTGAAGGAGCCTATCAGAAGGAGTCTCTGACGTCACCTGCTGGCACTGGCCACTCAGAGCAGTCCAGTGTGCCAGCAGCACCTCTGTTTCCAAGATGGCAGAGGTCTGGAGCACACTGGAGGAGCTCTGGGCACCTCCCAGGGGAGGTACAGGTCAGGGGAGTGGTCACTCCCCTTTCCTTTGTCCAGTTTCGCGCCAGAGCAGGGCTGAGGGATCCCTGAACCGGTGCAGACTGGCTTATGCAGAGATAATCAAAGCAGTTCCAGAGGCTGGGGGAGGCTACTCCTCCCACACCCTGACACCTTTTTCCAAAGGGAGAGGATGTAACACCCTCTCTCTGAGGAAGTCCTTTGTTCTGCCTTCCTGGGCCATGCCTGGCTGGACCCCAGGAGGGCAGAAACCTGTCTGAGGGGTTGGCAGCAGCTGCAGTGAAACCCTGGGAAAGGTAGTTTGGCAGTACCCGGGTCTGAGCTAGAGACTCGGGGGATCATGGAATTGTCTCCGCAATGCCAGAATGGCATTGGGGTGACAATTCCATGATCCTAGACATGTTACATGTCCATGTTCGGAGTTACCATTGTGACTCTATACATATGTCGTGACATATGTATAGTGCACGCGTGTAATGGTGTCCCCGCACTCACAAAGTCTGGGGAATTTGCCCTGAACAATGTGGGAGCACCTTGGCTAGTGCCAGGGTGCCCACACACTAAGTAACTTAGCACCCAACCTTTACCAGGTAAAGGTTAGACATATAGGTGACTTATAAGTTACTTAAGTGCAGTGGTAAATGGCTGTGAAATAACGTGGACATTATTTCACTCAGGCTGCACCGGCAGGCCTCTGTAAGAATTGTCAGATCTCCCTATGGGTGGCACAAGAAATGCTGCAGTCCATAGGGATCTCCTGGAACCCCAATACCCTGGGTACCTCAGTACCATATACTAGGGAATTATAAGGGTGTTCCAGTATGCCAATGGAAATTGGTGAAATTGGTCACTAGCCTGTTAGTGACAATTTGGAAAGAAAATGAGAGAGCATAACCACTGAGGTTCTGGATAGCAGAGCCTCAGTGAGACAGTTAGTCATCACACAGGGAACACATACAGGGCACACTTATGAGCACTGGGGCCCTGGCTGGCAGGGTCCCAGTGACACATACAACTAAAACAACATATATACAGTGAAATATGGGGGTAACATGCCAGGCAAGATGGTACTTTCCTACACAACCACCCCCCGAACGAAGGACAATAAGACTAGCCATGCCCTGATGAGTCTTCATTGTCTAAGTGGAAATATCTGGAGAGTCCATCTGCATTGGAGTGGGTACTCCCAGGTCTATGTTCCACTGTATAGTCCATTCCCTGTAGGGATATGGACCACCTCGACAATTTAGGGTTTTCACCTTTCATTTGTTTTAGCCAAAGTAGAGGTTTGTGGTCTGTCTGAACAATGAAATGAGTGCCAAACAGGTATGGCCTCAACTTCTTCAGAGCCCAGACCACAGCAAAGGCCTCCCACTCTATGGCAGACCAACGCTTTTCTCTAGGGGTCAACCTCCTGCTGATAAAAGCAACAGGTTGATCCTGGCCCTCAGAATTAAGTTGTGATAAGACTTCCCCTACCCCTAATTCAGATGCATCAGTTTGAACAATGCATTTTTTGGAGTAACAGGGGCTTTTCAGGACAGGTGCAGAGCACATGGCCTGCTTCAGCTCCTCAAAAGCTTTCTGACAGTTTGCTGTCCATGATACCTTTTTAGGCATTTTCTTAGATGTGAGGTCACTAAGAGGGGCTGCAATGGAGCCATAGTTCTTTATGAACCTCCTGTAGTACCCAGTGAGGCCTAAGAAGGCTCTCACCTGGGTCTGAGGTGTAGGGGGAACCCAATCAATAATAGTTTGGATTTTCCCCTGAAGTGGTGCAATCTGTTCTCCACCTACCAGGTGTCCCAGATAAACCACTTTCCCCTGCCCTATCTGGCACTTTGAAGCCTTGATAGTGAGGCCTGCCTTTTGCAGGGCCTCCAAAACTTTCCATAGGTGGACCAGGTGATCATCCCAGCTGGAGCTAAAGACAGCTATATCATCTAGATATGCTGCACTAAAAGCTTCTAGCCCTTGCAGGACTGTGTTCACCAACCTTTGAAAAGTGGCAGGTGCATTTTTCAATCCAAAAGGCATTACTGTGAATTGGTAATGGCCTCCAATGGTTGAAAATGCAGTTTTTGCTTTTGCATCCTCTGATAACTTGATCTGCCAATACCCTGCAGTCAAATCAACGGTGCTTAGATACTTGGCAGATGCCAGTGTATCTATTAGCTCATCTGCCCTGGGTATAGGGTGAGCATCAGTTTTGGTTACCTGGTTGAGACCTCTGTAGTCAACACAAAATCTAATTTCCCTTTTACCATCTTTGGAATGAGGTTTTGGTACAAGTACCACAGTAGAGGCCCATGGACATGCATTTTCTGCACTTCTTGCTTTATGCAGTCTCTGACATGGTCAGGCTGCCTATAGATCTTACTTTTGACAGGCAAGCTGTCTCCAGTATCTAGAGTGTGCTCACACCAAGAAGTGGTGCCTGGCACAGTAGAGAAGAGTTCAGAAAACTGACCCAGGAGGTTTATGCAGTGGTCTTTCTGCTCAGCAGTAAGACAATCTGCCAGTACTACACCTTCCACTAGAGCATCTTGTTCTGTGGGAGAGAAGAGATCAGGGAGAGGGTCACTCTCTTCTTCCTGTCCTTCATCTGTTGCCATGAGCAGGGTGAGATCAGCCCTGTCATAGTAGGGTTTCAGGCGATTGACATGGAGCACCCTAAGGGGACTCCTGGCAGTGCCTAAGTCAACTAAGTAGGTGACTTCACCCTTTTTCTCAACAATAATGTGGGGTCCACTCCATTTGTCTTGGAGTGCTCTTGGGGCCACAGGCTCCAAGACCCACACTTTCTGCCCTGGTTGGTACTGAACCAAAACAGCCTTCTGGTCATGCCATTGCTTTTGGAGCTCTTGGCTGGCCTGAAGGTTTTTACTGCCCTTTTTCATGTACTCAGCCATCCTAGATCTTAGGCCAAGTACATAGTCCACTATGTCTTGCTTTGGAGCTTTTAAAGGTTGTTCCCAACCCTCCTTAACAAGTGTTAGAGGACCTCTTACAGGGTGTCCAAATAGGAGTTCAAAGGGGCTGAAGCCCACTCATTTTTGGGGTACCTCCCTGTAAGCAAAAAGGAGGCAAGGTAACAGGATATCCCATCTCCTGCGGAGTTTTTCAGGGAGTCCCATTATCATTCCTTTGAGAGTTTTATTAAACCTCTCAACCAGTCCATTTATTTGTGGATGATAGGGTGTGGTGAACTTGTATGTAACACCACACTCCTTCCACATGGCCTTTAAGTAAGCAGACATGAAATTGCTTCCCCTGTCTGATACCACCTCTTTTGGGAAGCCCACTCTGGAAAAGATTCCCAGGAGGGCCTTTGCCACTGCAGGAGCTGTAGTGGTCCTTAGAGGAATTGCTTCAGGGTATCTCGTGGCATGGTCCACTACCACCAAGATAAACCTATTGCCTGAAGCAGTAGGAGGGTCAAGGGGGCCAACTATGTCAACCCCTACCCTTTCAATGCTGGTGATCTGACAGAGTACTAACGTAGAAGACTGTGAGCGCTGGGTGCCAGTGATAAAAACTGGGTTTCTCGTTGGCGGAGGTATGCACCCTGATCAAGCAGGAACCACAATCCTAGTCAGGGTAAATCAGATGCACACCATAAATTAACATGTGCTCAACCCTCTGGTAGCTTAGCACAGAGCAGGCAGGCTTAACTGAAGAGGCAATGTGTAAAGTATTTGCACAAACAGTAAAATAGTGAACACACCACCAAAAATGTTTAGAAAAATAAAGCCTAGTTCTCTGAGAAAACAAGCCCAAAATGCCAATAATCCAATAAGAAGTCGAGATATGATTTAGTAATATAGTGCTTAAAAGCATAAAGCGCCAACGAGGCTATCTGATCGCGCTAGACCAGGTGAAATCCAAAAGTTCAGGCCAACAGCAATGTAGCTCTAGTCGGTTACAGTCCCAGAAAAGTCCTGCTGAGGTTTTACCTTCTCAAAGTTGAGACAAGAGTCCCACTCGTGGGGACAGAAGTTAGCTATGAACAAGTACAGCATCACTGGTGGTGGTCCGCAGACGTGAAGTCGGCTGGGTGTCGTGGAAAAACTAACTGGAGCTTCAAAGTTGTCGAGAGACAAACTTTCGGCTGCTCATGCTGGTTCTTTGTGCGAGCAGCGCAGTTCCATTGCAAGCAGGCCTGTTAATGGTCGTGAAGAGCCAAAGAGCTCAATTTCAGGAGCCACAAAACCACTTTCAAGCCCAGGGCTGGAGGGGGTATTTCTTAGGGGTCAAGAGCTGGTTTAAGACGGGTCCAAAAGCTGTAGCAGATGTGTTGGAAGTCTGTGGTGCTCCAGAGACTTCAAAATAACAGGAGGCAAGCCGGCAAGCCCTTGGAGTCACTTCACTCTGGTTTTGGGTTGGAGAGACTCTGATCCAATGCTTCTCACTACCAGGCAAGGAATTCAGGAGGCAGCAAGTCAGCACAGCAGAGCAGTCCAGCAGAATACAGCAGACTGACAGTCCTTTCAGCAGCTGAGCAGGGGTTTCTGGCCATCTGGAGTATCCAAAGGTCCAGAAGCGTTCTGATTTGAGGAGGTTAAAAGTCCAGTTCTTATACTCAGTGGTGCCTTTCAAGTGGGGGCAACTTCAAAGAGGCATTTGAAGTGCACAGAGTCCCTTCCTTTCCCGCCCGGCTCCAGACACACTACAGGGGTTTATGTAGCCCTTTCGCTGGGCTCAGGACACAGCCCATACAGGTGTATCAGCTCCTCCCTCCCATCCTGTCCAGAATGGGCCATGGGAATGTTGATGGACCATCAGTGACACCTAATCTCCCTTTGTCGGTGGCTGTCTGGAGGGAATGCACAGGAGGCCAGCTGCTACCCACCCAGACGTGTATTCAGAGACAGGCAGCAGTCAATAGATGATTTAAAGTAAGAAAATGGCAACTTTCTAAAATCTGCATTTTCAGAATTACAATTTAAAATCCAACTTCACCACAATTTGTGATTTTAAATTATGTTTCCAGAGACACCAAACCTGTGGATCCCATCTCTTTCCAATCGGATATTACACGTATAAAATGTAATAAGGAAATCCCAATGTTATGTATTGGAGCTATAGGCCTTGCAGTAGTGAAAAACAATTTAAATAGTTTTACACTACCTGGACATGTTAAAAACACATGTCCAATTTTGTAAATACACTACAACTTGCCCTTGGGGCTGGGTCCAGGGCCTACAATATGGTTGACATATGTATTAAGAAGCAAGGGTTGGACCTGGCAAGAGGGTTAACTTACCAGGTCGACATGGCAGTTTAAAACTGTGCACACATGCTCTGCAATGGCAGTCCTGAGTCATATTCAAATGGCTAATGAAATAGGTGGCACAATCGGTGTGGCAGCCTTGCCAGTAACATCTAAGCTACAGGCCCTTGGACATGTAGTACACTTTACTAGGGACTTGTAGGTAAATGAAATATGCCACTTGTGGATAAGCCACATTTTAAGCTGAGAGCACATGCACAGTAGCACTGGTTAGCAGTCATAAAGCAAGAAAAAGAGAGGTCAGCAAAGCAGGCGGTCAGAGGGCAAAGAGTTAGGGAAACCACACCAAGGATGCCAAGTCTAACAGTCAGTATGTAGGACTGAACTCACACTTAGAACTATGGATCCCAGCTAGTGGCCTTACCATGGATACAGAAAGACTAAGGACTCAAATAGCTCTGAAGTTTGGAAGACGTGGACTATGATAGCCTACAAAGTTAGTCACCCTACCCTCCTCCTATGGCCTCTCTGAAGTCATAAGCAGTAAACTGGACAGGGGAACTCTACGGGACATTTACTGTGTTCCTAGAAGTAGATAGATGGCTTCAGTGCCACTTCTGGCTAATGGAGAAAACGCCACTGACTTTCTATACTTAACAGAAGTGAACTGTGGCACAATTACTCAAAAGTCCATTTCTTCAGGGGGTTGGATCCACTTTTTGCCTTTCTGATTTATTTTAATCATAAAACCCCTTTTCATTTTACCAAACAAGTTCTGTAGCTGTACTAAATTGCTGCTTTTGTTTGAATGTTGTTATAATACTGCCTGTATTCTTACCCTGCATTCTCTGGAACAGCCTGCCACACAAGCCGTAGTGCCTCACACCTGCTCTTTTTGCTTTTTCTACTCTCCAGCGCTAACTACTATACACCTCACAGACACTAATTTCTGCACAACATTCTCGAACCACTTCCCCTCCTGGTTACCTGCTATGTTTAAGTCGTTCTTGACCCGCCCGTCTAGCTTGTCATTATTTAGCCACTATTAATGAACGACTCTGTTTTATGAAGCCTCAGTTCATTGAATTACATTTACAGCTCACTCATATGCTTGAGCTGAATTAGCTTTCTTTATAAATGAATAAATGAATTTATTGCTTAATTAATAAACTGAGGGCAATGTACAGTTATTTTAGAGAAGCGTTGATTGTCTAAATAGGCCCTGGATTAATATTATGGTGAGAGACTCTTCACTCCTAGCATCTTACACTGGTGTTCAGTGTTTTACTATCTTTTTAAATACAATTCTGTAACCCCCACCTGCTCTTTTATTAGTTCACTTGTAGCTCCTTTTCCCAGGCCAGCATGTCCTGGATGCAGTTTTGTAGGCACAGTAAGGTATTTTCTATCTGCCAAGTTAAGAAGCACTAACTGGGCTTTGGGACATAGCCCTGGCAGGTCCTGGGGTGGAAAACCCCTGCCCTGGGCTCCTTTACCCCTGCCTACCACATCACTAGGAGCCTGCGATCAGGTCCATCAGGAAGGAGTCTGTTGCCTGCTTGGGTTAGGAGGCATTGACTGAACCCCAGGTCAAAGCTCTGGTGGGTGCTGCAGAATGAAGCCTCTCAGTTTAGGCTTCATTCTCTAGGCCTCAGTGTCCTGAAGTGCCTGGAACAGAGCCCCCACAGACAGGTGGACGTGTCCCCTACTTGTTAAGAAGCTCTGACCGTGCCCTGGATCAGAGCTGTAGTTGAGCTGAGTGTGTAAGACCCCAGCTCTGGGCTCCATTCTCTAGCTTGCCGTGTCACATGGAGACCAGGACAGGGTTCTTTAGGCCCAGAAAGGGCTCCCCTGATAAGCTGGGTGAGAAAGCTCTGACTAGCCACTAGGTCACAGCTCTGGCAGGCCCTGGTGTGGACGACTCCAGCACCAGGCTCTCTCTCCCGTCAGTCCATGTCATTAGAGCCTGGGTCGGGGTCCCACATATCCAGGAAGGCCTCCTCTGCCCCTGGTCAGAGCCCCACCTCACCCTAGGGAAGTACTTGGCTCCATTCTTTAGCCTGCAGGATGCTTGAATTTATCAGATCAAGACCAATCCAGGCTTGCTCGGCTGCTTTGGTGACTCTAGATAACCTCGGGCTGATCATACGTCCCTGTGACAGTAACCAGACATTTGGCTGTCTGCCATATCAACGTTTAATGGTATTTTCGGTGCTTACCATGGTGACCAAGTTTAACGGGGAATCACGGTTTGATTCTGGGTAGGTAGTGATAAACCTGGAATTGGAATGAATACACTTTAAATCCTTTAACATGGATCCAGTGGAGGGCAGGTCTGGTGCCAGCAGCCCCTGTAATTCTAGCTCCAATAGCATATATTAAAGTTGCTGCAGGTAAAAAGCTCCTGATTGGAGCTTTTTATTGAGCTGGTGGTCCGCGTCAAGGCAAGCTACCCTGTCTCAGCCCATGCCTCTAGGTGCACTATTGATCCCCTTGACTAGGTGTGCTGGGGAGGGGGCTATCCAATCTTTCTACAATGAAAAAATTAGAGTGTTCAAATCAGGCCAGGGACCAGAACACTTCAGCAAATTAAAATGGAATAGGACTTTCAGTTTTATTGCGTCAATTTTAGGAACTTCAGCAATGTTTAAGAGTCATGGCCAGGGAAATTCATATTGTACTGCCATAGGTGAAATTTGTGGACCAACACAAATCAAAGCAAAAGCATTTGCCAAGAATGTTTTCATTAATGAAAAACGAAAGTCAGAGGCTCAAAGGCAACCAAATACAGTCCTAATTTCGCAGACAAAGCAAACTAGCATTCTGGAAACATGTTACCTATGAACCACTAAGCGACTTCCAAGAAACCAAACTCTTTCTTTTCCGAGGGAGTGCAGTTGTCAGTGACAAACCAGTACTCTTTTTGTTTTTTCACTTACTCGGTGAGGTGGGTCCTGTGAGGCTCATGCGACTGGCTCCAAGTCACCGGTGCTAACCACTCCGGGGGCAGTGGCAGGTGGGGTGTTTGACTACGGCAGTAAACCTATCAAAGGATACCATGGGCTCCCAAAGGCAAACACAGGGCCTCCCATTAAGCAAAAGGCAAAAACTTGCTTGATATCGATTTTCAATATGAATGCAGACCATGAAGGCAGGGCCTCATGTTCCTTCTGACCTTTAGGGGTTCAAGCAAGAGCTGTCATAAAAGTTACCAGAGGAATAACTGGCCTGTGGCGGTCAAGCGTTCACAGTGACGTAGTTTTTTCATCCTTCAATATCGGCTCTTACTAACATTGTGAAACAGAATTCACCAAGTGCTGGACTGATCACCAACTGATGGGGAATGTGAGCTAGGTTTAGTCCACTGTGAGAGAGGTTAGTATTGCCCTTCTGATGAGTTGTTGCCATATTAATCTGCACAATATGAGAGGAAGTGCAGGTTCACACATATGGTGTGTGTGTGTGTGTATTAGGCTGAGCAGCAAATAGGCGAAGCTACCATCTGTGGGATGATGAGTTAATACCTGTAATTCAGAATTCCACCTAAAATGTAATAATACAGTAGGACCATGGAGCCTCAATTGCCCTGGGATAGAAGACCTCTGGTCTAGTGTGTATAGCCACACACTTGTGAACCAGATGGCAGAGATAAGGGCCACTCCAACGCCCTTTGTGCAGCGCATTTTCGTGGGGCACCTGGTGCTAAATCATTAATAAGTGACACAATTCAGGGTCCTGGAAGTAGAAGAGCAGCTACCTTGCTGTAATATGAAAAGTCCTCCTCTGAGCCAACCTTTGGTCACAGTCTGTAGGTGGTCATGCCCCCCTCGGATCTATCAAGCAAGCGGGAGAGATGCTGTGGGGGTTCATGTGAGGCCACTTCCAGCACATGCACTCTGCATGAGGGCCTTCCCCCTCCATACCTGTGCTCTGACGTGTATCTCCCCCTTGGTTATATAGGTCGGCACTTATTGAGAGCTTTATAGACAAGACAAAACTACTTCCCAATCAAGCCCAAGGGGAGAAGGGTGTTGGCTGGGGGATACCTCTCCTTAGTACCACAGGCTCTGCCACCAGGTAGATGGAAGGCCCAACCCAAGGCACCCTAAGCCGATAGACTGGGGAAACCGTCCCTACACAGGGCTTGGTGATTGCAGACTGAGGACTTCTGCCACTCTGGGGTGTTGAGCGGAGACTGACATCCTGGGACAGGGTGTCTTCAGACCAAGGAGGAGTGTGAAGCTCATGCAGGCTCATCAGTTTTAGTAATTCCCAATGACAGGTGAGTTAAGCTACAGCTTTCGCATGGATGCCTGGTCCCCGCAGGAAAGGCCTCCAGGCACCGGGAAGGGTCACCTTCCCTCCCCTGGGAAGCATGGCATTAGACCGAGGAGTCGTCTGGAGGTCCTTCTGTAATCCTCCATTAAAGGTTGTCAAAGCCATGGCTTTCAAACGAGAGGCCAGATACCTACAGGCCATTGGTGATAGCCAGAAGGCAGAACCTCCTTGCCTGTCCAGAGCAGGATAGGACCACCCACAAGGGGGTGCCAGGTTTCAAGATATCAACCAGTTTGCTTGTCAGTTTCATGTTGGCAAGAATGTCACCAGAGATGTTTCATACTCAAGGTCAATCCAGCCAATGAACAAATATGGGAGTGTTAACTCATTGATCCACATGACCAGCCAAGCAGGTCTAATTTGATTTACATATCATTTATTACACACTTGAGAGAGTGAGAAGAAAATGCTACAAAGTCTAGACTCCCAGCCTTTAACACTTAACACCAAGTGTACAGAGGTCCTAGATATTAAGATAATTCTTGTTGGGTCTTAGTGTATTCTGGGTATCCTTGGATAATGGAACAGGACAACTCACCCACTTTATTGTGGCATGCTACATCATAGATGTCCCTTGACCTCAATGTAGGTAAATACCACTTTGCGGGACTCACCCAAAAGTGGAAATTCAAGATAATAGCTTTGCTGGATAAAAGCTAAGATACAGTTATTAAAAATAACTTAGTTTATACCCCAACTATTCAAACATCATTGACCGAACATGTTGTGGCCGATTTTGATGCCGGATATGGTCAGAAGCCCTCTTCAGGATGATAACGTAGCATTGATACCTAGCAGTCTAATGTGGTGAATCATAAACATGTGTGAATATTAGTAATGAGGCCTACAGCTCTCAGACCAGAATGCTGTAGCAGAAATACCCTACTTATGGTTATATCAGCTTTCCAAACACCTAGGGGTCTCTTCCATGTAGTCACACATTCATCAAGGGTTAGTGCTGGTAAATTTATCTATCTATCTCTGGGGTTTGGCTTTAATGAAAGACAAATGTGTGACTACAGGGAAACTGTCCCTAGTTTAAAAAAAGGAGTGCACTTTTGGAGCTGTCTTGGCATCAGAGCACTGCTGTGGCAGCTCACACCGTGCCCAAGGAGAAGACTTATTGACCTTGTATGTTTGTTCACTGAGGAACAAATGAGCAGTGAAGGGTATCAAACTTCAAGAACTAACATTTATTTGCAATCCAGTGAGTTCTCTGTGCAAGGGAATGCTATAGAAAGTGATGCATCTATACTATTTTGTAGGTCAGTAATGCACTGAATGGTGAAGTTCCAGTGCTTCTCTGAAGGCCTGATCTGATTTAAATGCAACAGTACAAGACGTTCTCTTCACAACTGAAACAATCCAACACAAACCCTCAGAACAAAATCTACATTACTTCACAGATTTCGTTCAGAGTGTAACGTATTCACATCCCTCAAATGCACCCTAGGGGACTCTAACAAGGGGAAGGGTGAAACAAGAAAACCTCCTGTGAAGTTCACTAACTGAAACTCACGTATGAATGATTATGAGCATTGCTCTGCAATGCACATGCCTACAGATTCACACTTCCCAAAAGCTGCACTATACCTATGACAAAGCCACATTCTAAAGGTTCCATGGTTGCTTGCAGATAGCATGGAACAGGGACTGTCAGTTACTCTAGATGTTAATTCTCTTCCCACATAACAGAAGTAGCCTAAACCAACATGTGAAACATGCTGCCATTATCTCTGGTCCTTGTGCATAGGCAGATCTAGGTAGGAGGGCGATAAGTTCCCTGTGGTTTCCTAAGGTATGCTGACATCCTGTTATGCTTCCAGATAGCTTGCTCTATGCTGACAGTTAGTTCAATGGTCACTCAGCCATACCACAGTAATATCTGATCCAGGCTCCTGCACTCCCCGGATTAATCAGCCACCAGTACATTAAATTCACTTAATGCCAATTCTTAGATGACATGGATAGGCTTCTCCCATGAGAACCTGTGATGCAGCAGGGGCTTCAACTCACTTGCTTCATCACTTCAAATACAACCTTATGTTGACTAGATGCAAGTTCAGGCATTCCTGATTCACACTTACGGAAAATAAGTGCTGACAGACTGAGCAGTGAACCTCCTCTGAATAGGACATACAACTAAAGTTATACCACCCATTCTATGTCACCATTTTACGTGTATCCAACAAACTTTCACTCTCCTAATACTTTCATCGAACTGTGGCCTGAATTGCATGGATTCTACCACTTACTCGCTGTAAGGAAATGCCTCCTTGGCATGGTTGCCCCCTGACTTTTTGCCTTTGCTGATGCTATGTTTACAATTGAAAGTGTGCTGAGGCCTGCTAACCAGGCCCCAGCACCAGTGTTCTTTCCCTAACCTGTACTTTTGTATCCACAATTGGCAGACCCTGGCATCCAGATAAGTCCCTTGTAACTGGTACTTCTAGTACCAAGGGCCCTGATGCCAAGGAAGGTCTCTAAGGGATGCAGCATGTCTTATGCCACCCTGGAGACCTCTCACTCAGCACAGACACACTGCTTGCCAGCTTGTGTGTGCTAGTGAGGACAAAACGAGTAAGTCGACATGGCACTCCCCTCAGGGTGCCATGCCAGCCTCTCACTGCCTATGCAGTATAGGTAAGACACCCCTCTAGCAGGCCTTACAGCCCTAAGGCAGGGTGCACTATACCATAGGTGAGGGTACCAGTGCATGAGCATGGTACCCCTACAGTGTCTAAACAAAACCTTAGACATTGTAAGTGCAGGGTAGCCATAAGAGTATATGGTCTGGGAGTCTGTCAAACACGAACTCCACAGCACCATAATGGCTACACTGAAAACTGGGAAGTTTGGTATCAAACTTCTCAGCACAATAAATGCACACTGATGCCAGTGTACATTTTATTGTAAAATACACCACAGAGGGCACCTTAGAGGTGCCCCCTGAAACTTAACCGACTATCTGTGTAGGCTGACTAGTTCTAGCAGCCTGCCACAAACCGAGACATGTTGCTGGCCCCATGGGGAGAGTGCCTTTGTCACTCTGAGGCCAGTAACAAAGCCTGCACTGGGTGGAGATGCTAACACCTCTCCCAGGCAGGAATTGTCACACCTGGCGGTGAGCCTCAAAGGCTCACCTCCTTTGTGCCAACCCAGCAGGACACTCCAGCTAGTGGAGTTGCCCGCCCCCTCCGGCCAGGCCCCACTTTTGGCGGCAAGGCCGGAGAAAATAATGAGAATAACAAGGAGGAGTCACTGGCCAGTCAGGACAGCCCCTAAGGTGTCCTGAGCTGAGGTGACTCTAACTTTTAGAAATCCTCCATCTTGCAGATGGAGGATTCCCCCAATAGGGTTAGGATTGTGACCCCCTCCCCTTGGGAGGAGGCACAAAGAGGGTGTACCCACCCTCAGGGCTAGTAGCCATTGGCTACTAACCCCCCAGACCTAAACACGCCCTTAAAATTAGTATTTAAGGGCTACCCTGAACCCTAGAAAATTAGATTCCTGCAACAAGAAGAAGGACTGCCCAGCTGAAAACCCCTGCAGCGGAAGACCAGAAGACGACAACTGCCTTGGCTCCAGAAACTCACCGGCCTGTCTCCTGCCTTCCAAAGATCCTGCTCCAGCGACGCCTTCCGAAGGGACCAGCGACCTCGACATCCTCTGAGGACTGCCCCTGCTTCGAAAAGACAAGAAACTCCCGAGGACAGCGGACCTGCTCCAAGAAAAGCTGCAACTTTGTTTCCAGCAGCTTTAAAGAACCCTGCAAGCTCCCCGCAAGAAGCGTGAGACTTGCAACACTGCACCCGGCGACCCCGACTCGGCTGGTGGAGACCCGACACCTCAGGAGGGACCCCAGGACTACTCTGATACTGTGAGTACCAAAACCTGTCCCCCCTGAGCCCCCACAGCGCCGCCTGCAGAGGGAATCCCGAGGCTTCCCCTGACCGCGACTCTTTGAACCTAAAGTCCCGACGCCTGGGAGAGACCCTGCACCCGCAGCCCCCAGGACCTGAAGGACCGGACTTTCACTGGAGAAGTGACCCCCAGGAGTCCCTCTCCCTTGCCCAAGTGGAGGTTTCCCCGAGGAACCCCCCCCTTGCCTGCCTGCAGCGCTGAAGAGATCCCGAGATCTCTCATAGACTAACATTGCGAACCCGACGCTTGTTTCTACACTGCACCCGGCCGCCCCCGCGCCGCTGAGTGTGAAATTTCTGTGTGGACTCGTGTCCCCCCCGGTGCCCTACAAAACCCCCCTGGTCTGCCCTCCGAAGACGCGGGTACTTACCTGCAAGCAGACCGGAACCGGGGCACCCCCTTCTCTCCATTCTAGCCTATGTGTTTTGGGCACCACTTTGAACTCTGCACCTGACCGGCCCTGAGCTGCTGGTGTGGTGACTTTGGGGTTGCTCTGAACCCCCAACGGTGGGCTACCTTGGACCAAGAACTGAACCCTGTAAGTGTCTTACTTACCTGGTAAAACTAATCAAAACTTACCTCCCCTAGGAACTGTGAAAATTGCACTAAGTGTCCACTTTTAAAACAGCTATTTGTCAATAACTTGAAAAGTATACATGCAATTTTGATGATTTGAAGTTCCTAAAGTACTTACCTGCAATACCTTTCGAATGAGATATTACATGTAGAATTTGAACCTGTGGTTCTTAAAATAAACTAAGAAAAGATATTTTTCTATATAAAGACCTATTGGCTGGATTTGTCTCTGAGTGTGTGTACCTCATTTATTGTCTATGTGTATGTACAACAAATGCTTAACACTACTCCTTGGATAAGCCTACTGCTCGACCACACTACCACAAAATAGAGCATTAGTATTATCTATTTTTACCACTATTTTACCTCTAAGGGGAACCCTTGGACTCTGTGCATGCTATTCCTTACTTTGAAATAGCACATACAGAGCCAACCTCCTACACTCGCCTTTCGTCCATTAAGGGTGGCCACACAAATAGTATTGATGCAAGCAGAAAAGATACAGATCTGGTGGTATAAAAGCAAGCTATATCACACAACACTACATTATGTCCCAGTGTAGCCTCTCTTGCCATCAACTGACATCCAATCATACAAGGAGATAACCCACAATAGGATACCACTCTTCAACTTTGCAAGCCACGCATATCATACCTGACAACAGAATTCCATTGTGTACCACTCCACACAATGCCACAATAAAATATACTGCAGTATTTGTAACATAGCACATTATTAAAAAAGTAGCACAGTTTTTTTGTACCAATACCTTCAAACCCCATAAGATAACATTCAATAACATAAGATTTCACACCTTGCTTTCCCAAGCAATAACTAACGGATCTCAATACATGACATAATGAGACACACATTTTGAAGTAGATATCTTAAATTATTCATTTGCTCTCTGTAGTAGGGCATAGTTCTGAAGTCTTGGAAGACGGCAAGTGCTGTCCCTCTTTTTTTTTTTTAAAACAAAAACTAAAAAAAATTATGACACAGACTCCTTCAGGTTTTAGACAGATTTCTTGCTTACCAGTTGCCTTGAAAATTCAAGAAAATAAATTGTCAACATCGAGCTTTCTGAGTTTCTGGAGACAGTCAATCTTTTACATCCCTCCAATCTGGTTTCAGAGCATGTCACAGTACAGAAACATCACTGTTGAAAATGATTGAATCTATTAATATGACTTCAAATCTTGGTCATAATGTTGCTTTGATTCTGTTAGACCTCTTGCCGGCTTGCTAAACTGTTTCCCAAGATATATTGCTCAACCATCTTGCAACAGCTTTGATGTGGTTTAGTTCTATTCTGAACCTCAGATAAGAGAGTCTGGATGAAGCCCTATTATTTGTAAGCTAAGACATCTAAATGTGGAGTGATGCAAAGGTCAGCATAGAGCCCAACTCTTTTTCACTTTGTATGTCTCCACTAGCTTTTGTAGTGGCATCTTGCAGCATTGAATCTATTTTATATGGTGATAAAACTCAGTTATTGCTCTCTTATTCAGACTATTATGTCTCAGGCAAAGAGACCCTTTCAGCATGCATGAAGGCAGTTATGAGGTGGCTGAGAGCCAATAATCTACAATGCAACCCAGGCAAGACTGAAATTTTGCTGTTTGGCCCCAAACCCACTACCCTGGTGGATTGGATGCTGGCCAAGAGATTGTCTGCCCTACCCCCCACACAGAGGTGGCGACGAATTTGGGGGTGTTACTTGATGATCATCTTTCCTTTAAGGCTACGATTTCCACTGCAGAGAAATCTTGCTTTTGGATACAAAAAAGATATTACAAAAGGTTCCTGGACTTTCACACTTGGGAACCACTAAAAGTAGTTGTCCAGACGCTGAGTCTAACCAGTGTGGACTATTCCAACGTCTTGTATTTAGGTCTACCAGATTACCCCCTGATCTGGAATCAGTTCCCTTTACAACAAAGAAATATGCCTGATGGCAAAGTCAAGAGCGCTAGCGTGGATGGCGTTGGGGCTTCAGTGCGAACGGGACGATGCGATGTGCTGTGCCCACAATGCAGGCATCGGCGAGACCAGGACTGAGGTGTGAAACAGGGCGGTGCGACATGCAGTGTCTCCAGGTCACGCTACAGGCAGCAGTGTCATCATTGTTGAAGCGCTGTCGTTGGTAGGCCCAAGCCAGCGGTGCGGCACGGGGTAGGCTCTGTGCGGCACCCACGGGTCACAGTGAAGACAGGGGCGTCCGTTGACATCACTGGAGTCGATAGCACTGGCGTCAGTGGACCAGCTGTGGTGCGGGATAGGACTTTGCGTCGTGCACCTCACAAGCGGTGTCCTCAGGCCACGGTGAAGGTAGCGGCTTCGGTGTCAGTATGGAGCAGCATCGTCGGGGATGCCAAGGCCGCCATATGAGCAAGGAGATGTGGAGTGTGGGGCCCACAGTTCAGGGTGAAAGCAGCGGCTTGGTGACTACGTTGGTGAGACCAAGGTTGCGGTACGATGTGGGGCACGGCTCCGTGTGGCATCAGGTCACAATGCAGGCAGCGGCGTCATTGACAGAGTTGCAGTGGTTTTTCTTTTGTTGCAGCACAAAACACACAGTTCCCAGTGTTGTAGGCAGATGAAGCTGAAGTCTTTGATATCCATGAAACTTTCAACAGGAGGCAAGCTCAACTGCAAGTCTTGGGAGAAACGTCAGAAGCAGGATTCACAGCAAAGTTCATTCTTTGTCCTCTTTAAGGCAGAAGCCGCAACTGCAGGCCAACCCAGCAAAGCACACACAGCAAAGAGGCAGTACTTCTCCTCCGGCTCTTCAGCTCTTCTCCTTGGAAGAGGTTTCTCTTGATCCAGAAGTGTTCTAAAAGTCTAGGGTTTTGGGTCCGCTACTTATACCCCTTTTTGCCTTTGAAGAAGGCAAACTTCAAAGGAAAGTCTATGTTGTTGACAAGATCCTGCCTTGCCCAGGCCTGGCCCCAGATACTCACCAGGAGGTCGGAGACTGCATTGTGTGAGAACAGCACAGCCCTTTCAGGTGTCCGTGTCAGCTCCTTCCTCCCAACTCTAGCCCAGGAGACCCATCAGGATATGCAGGCTACGCCCCAGCTCCCTTTGTGTCACTGTCTAGAGGGAATTCACAACAGTCCAACTGTCAGTCTGACCCGCACGTGGAATACACAAGCAGGCAGAGGCACAGAAAGGTTAAGCAAGAAAATGCCCACTTTCTAAAAGTGGCATGTTCCAAACTGACAATTTAAAAACCAGGTTTACCGAAAGATGTATTTTTTTTATTTTTAAATTGTGAGTTCAGAGACCCGACACTCCAAATCTCCATCTTCTGCCAATGGGAAAATGCATTTAAAAGATATTTAAAGGCAGTTCCGATGTTAACCTATGAGAGAGGCATTGCAACAGTGAAAACCGAATTTGGCAGTATCTTACTGTCAGAACATGTAAAACACATCAGTATGTCCCACCTTTAACATGCCGCTGGGGCTACCTAAGACCTGCTTTAGGGGTGTCTTACATGTACAAAAAGGGAAGGTTGGGCCTGGCTAGTGGGTACACTTGCCATGTCAAAATGGCAGTTTAAAACTGTACACCAAGACACTGCAGTGGCAGGTCTGAGACATGTTTACAGAGCTACTCATGTGGGTGGCACAATCAGTGCTGCAGGCCCAATAGAAGCATTTGATTTACAGGCCCTGGGCACCTCTGGTGCGCTTTACTAGGGACTTACCAGTAAATCAAATATACCAACCATGGATAAACCAATCACCAATACAATTTACATAGGGAGCCCTTGCACTTTAGCACTGATCTGCAGTGATAAAGTGCGCAAAGACAGTAGCCCAGCAAAAACAAATTTGAAAAAATAGGAGGAAGAAGGCAAAATGTTTGGGGGTAACCCTGCAAAAAGGGCCATTTCCAACAGGAGCAGTCAAGTAGAAAACCTAGGGTGAGAGTCAGCACCCTGGACTCCGCCTCTGCTGCTGTGGGATCAGTGAGTGCCAGGGCCTGGCCATATATGGCCCAAATTTGTTTTATTGTCATCATAGCAAACTGCAGTTATTGCAGTTAAACCAAAAATATTGGTGACATACCGCCTGACCACGAAATTAGAAAAACACCCCAACAACAGTTCAACTACCCCTCTGCTCCCCGGTTGTCCCTCCACCAAGGTACTTACAAACTCCTGTAGTGTGCCGCCTATAACCTGTGCAAGTTGGGTGTGTGGATTTTGGGTGTTTCTTTGTTCAATGGAGTTGTTCAGTCAAGCAGAATATCGGCAAGTATTTGGGGCATGTCAAACTCCAGAACTCCTGGAGAGGAGCGTTAGGCAGGGACGCCATAGTTCCCTATATGTTTCCCATTGGGCCGTAAGAACCTAAGTGAGTTTCTCCATCCCCCAATATATGCTAGAGGCGATGATACGAAGAGAGGCAGGTTGGAATAGTGTCCATACCCCAATGTGGCAAAATCGTCTGGTGAGCACCCCCTCAGAGCTAGTCCTATTTGACGTCCTCTACAGGAATTAAGTGGGAAGGTAAGTGCATTGGGAGGCCAAGTATTGTGAATGTGGGAAAGCATAGCAGCTGCATATCTAGGCACTCATCTATGTCATTTAAGACATCTTCCCAAAATTGTGCTAATCTAGGGCAATCCCAGAATAAGAGTAGCAATGTGCCTTCTGACTCACAGTGTCTCCAGCATCCCAGATCGCGAGCAGGGTTTCCTTTATGCAGTCTGGAGGGCGTCAGGCACCAATATTTGGTTATTTTTATGGCTGTCTCTATACTAGTGGTATTACACACTGTATGTCTGACTCTAGAAAATATCCCAGTCCATTCCTTCTGGGAGAGCTGACGACCTATCTCTAGCTCCCAAGTGCCTCTGACACAGCTTCCGAGATAGGGGTGTAGAACACGTGAGCATTCTAGATCTCGGGGACCAGACGTCTGTCACCTGTCTTCGTAACTAACCATTCCTCAAACTCCGTCTAAGGCCGAGAGGCTCCGTTCTGAATGGCAGGGTTGTTGAGCCAGTGTTGTATCTGCATATACCGTAACCGTTCAGCCTCTGGAAGCTCTGAATCAGTTTTCACTTGTTCAAAAGAAATAGCTCCTCCTTCGTTGAGAAGTGACCCATCAACCTACATCCTGCCCGTCCCGCAAGTGGACAGCCTTTTGGTCCAGGCTGGGGGTGAAGTCAGCATTCCCCATTATGGGCATTATGGGAGAGGGGAACGGTAAAAGTCGGCTTGCCATAGAGTCCCATATCTTTAGCAGGGAGCTTGTAATTGGTAAGGCGTGTGGTCCACAAGCCTGCAGTAGGTGCTTCAGGAATGGCATCTTCCTAAGTGGAGCCCCAGCTATGGCCCAGTCCATAAACAACCACGGTTTCTCGGATTCTGCTCTTGACCACACCACTAGAAAAAGGAGTTGTGACACCTGATAATAACTGTGGTGATTAGGAGTCCCAGTACCCCCTTTCGAAGGAGGGCTATAGCTCAACGCTTTGCTCATTCCTGGACGTCCAACAACCCACAAAATTCCATGTAAGGCCTTTTGCAGCTTGCTAATCACCCCCACTGGAGCGTCAGCTTGCAGGGACTGGAAAAGAAAATGAGTTTGCGGGAGCACTGTCATTTTTATGGCAACCTCTTGGCCTAGCCATGAGAGATGGTATAGGTGCCATTGAACAAGGTCTTTGGTGACCCGCTGAAGGAGTGCCCTATAGTTGGGTCATTGTGGATGCTACAATCAAGTTGGCCAGTTGGATGCCTAGTTAGGGTATAGAGGTTTTAGCCCATTGTATAGGATATTGGTCAGAAAGCTATGCCTCAGCCTCTGGGGGCACCATGAGGTTTAGAGCTTGTGATTTCCAGACATGAATACGAAAGCCCTCTGCTGCCCCAAATGTGTCCACTTCAGTAAAGAAGGCCGGGACTGGGCTGGGCTGAGGGGGTTGTCCAATGTTTCTCTGACATCATCCGCGTAGAGGCTGATGGTATGATCATCCCTTCTGAACTGGACCCCGGTGATATTTGGGTCACCACATACTCTCTGAGCGAAAGGCCCCACAAATAACACAAACAACATGGGTGACAAAGGACACCCTTGCCTCATCCCACTGCACATGGGGGGATGTACTGCCATTAACTCGGACTGTCACTTTAGCAGGGCCATATTGATGAGAATCCATGTGCAGAAGCACTCCCTGACCCCCAATGCTTAAGTGTTGCTTCCAAATAAGGCCAGTGGACCCGAACAAATGCCTTTTCAGTGTCGAAGCCAAAAGCATGATGTTGCGTTTCAAACATGAGGTCTTGTCGATGTGGAGAATTAATTTAGTATTATCACTGCACTGCCTGTTTGAGATAAATCCTGTATGATCTGGGGCTATCAGTCCAAGGAGGAGTGGGTTCAGTCAGGAAGCCAGAACGCTTGTGAAAAGCTTAGAATCTATGCTGAGGAGGGAGATGGGTCTACAGGACCCACAATGCTTCCAGTCTTGTAGATCACAATCATCAAGTCTTCTCTCATTGGAAGGGGGGTGGAATGGTGTTACCGGTGACGGAATTAGATATTCATGTCAATAGTTGGGCCAATGTTGAGTAAAAGGTTTTCTAGAACAGTAATGGAAAGCCAGCCAGATCTAGTGATTTATGGAACTGCTGCCTTGCTTTCACACAGTTATCACTTCCTCATTCCGGCTGGAACAGTCTAATTTCTCTGCTTGATCTGTGTTAAGCCTGGATGTATGTGCATCCCTCAAATAAGCCTCCAGGGCTTCCGTCGGTATAGTTTGGGCATAATACAGTTGCATCCCAGAATTCCAAGGCTATTGATTCATCCTCAGTGACTTCATCCCCTGTTGCAGACACCAAGGAGTCTACCCTAGCAGCCTGTCTTTGGGTTCGTAATCTGTTGGCCAACAACCACCAGCATTTATTGGCCCCCCTGTATATAAACATGTTAAAGACGCAATAATGAGTGTTCGACTTTATCTATGTCCTGGCTTGCTAATTGTTTTCTTGCTGCCTCTAAATGCCGACACACTCTGGGAGCTCCAGTCTGATGATGAATTCGCTCCAGCTCCCTGATCTTTTGTTGCAGGGTTTCTCACTGCTCTTCACTCATTTTATTATCTGTTACTGATATAGCTATGAAATCCACTCCTATCACCGCCTTGAAAGTGTCCCACGAAAGTGAAATGGGGACATCTGCTGTGTCACTGGTGTTGAGGAAGTTTCGGATCGCCTTAGTTATCTGCTACATCACTTCAGGCTTGTGTAATAGACTGTGACTGTAACACATGTGCCATGGTTGATATGCATGTCTTGTGGGAGGCAGAGCTAAGTCTGTTAATACAGAGGAGTGGTCCGACGGGGACCGCGGTTCTCTCTCTGGGGGAGTAACCAAACGTTGTACCTCCCTCATCGCTAAAATGTAGGCTAGCCACACACGTATGATTCGTGGGTTGTGAGAGGAAGTTATAGTCCCTAGTTTCGGGGTGAAGCTCCCTCCAAATATCCTACAACCCCAGCTCGCATAACCACTGGACACCCTCTTTGGACAATTCTCCAGTGCCTTCCATGGGCAGAGCTGAGCGGTCTTTCGCATTATAGAAGACCGTATTGATGCCCTCCCCTTCCACCCCCCAGGAGTACCAATCTGTCCCCTGTTGTCATCACTTTACCCACTGCCTGGAGAAGAAGCGCTCTTGCCTCTCGTTAGGGCCGTAGAGTAGATGGTGCCCAGGATAAAGGAATGCCCCCCCCGCCCCCCCAGGGATCTACCCTTGATTTCTTAGTGTTTGGGGCCTATCTTTCCTTTATATGAGCAGTAGATCAATACAGCCACTTCTGCAGTCTTGGTTGGTGCCGAAGAAAGGATTTGGTGTGAAAAGGAGCAGGATTTCATGTGGTGCCTATCCCACGCTACTAAGTGTGTCTCCTGATGGAGGCAGATATCCGCCATTGACTGCTCCAGATATGTCAGGCTAGCCAGCCTTTTTACCAGGCTACTTAACCGTTTTACACTGAGAGTACGTATCCTTAGGACATCATGTGAAGTGTTTAATCTTAGTATCTGCTATCGGAATGTCTCTCTTTGTTAGATATTGAAGCGTTCTCTCTGGCCTGGCTATAGCACCCTCCAATACCTTGGAGTGGCAGCCTCTGTGAAATATCTCAAGGTGCACTTTGTGTACTTTCACCCATGAAACCCCCCAACAAAACAACTTCAAACATTTTGTCTTTGGTTTGACAACAGCTCTAGGCCGAGCCATAGGCTTCCCAAAGGAAACTTGTTTGTGGACATCCGTGGCCGGCCACCAGTCCTTCTTCTCCTGTATCTAGTGTAGCTGTAAAGGCCTCCCCCTGTCTGTTGCCACCCCGTGGATCCGGTCTCTTCCTATTTTGAGCAAAGGCTCTTGCTGGCTTGCATCATGAGTCATTTATCTTGCCCCCCTGATAAAGTCTCCAGGACGGCCCGGCCCGGCCCGTCTTTCTTGGGCAATGGTATCTGAATCGGGATGCTGTGTCCTGGACAAGGTTGGTGTGCACTGCACACAGCGGAGTTGGTGCAACTTCCTTGTCCCATCGGAAGATGAGGTGAAATTGATGACTCGAGGACGAAAGTCTTTTCATTTTTGCAAGGTCAGCACCAAGAGGACTTGATAAAGCAGTAGTGTACATCCATAACAGGGGTTATTCTCCAGCTTTCTGTAAGATTAGTTTTTAGACCTGAAAATCGTGGACACAAGCCAGAATATTTGCAGGACGCTGAGTCCCAGAACGTGAGAAGCCCGCCCTAAGTAATCGGTCCAGCTGAATGGGTGTGTCCGTAGAGGATTCCAGTATCTGGGTGAAAATGCTTGCACATAGTCTGTGACATCATCCTCCTCTGCTGCAGTCGGGGCACCCCTTATTCGTATGCTGTTGCATGTAGACCTGTTTTCCAGTTCCTGTGTGTGTGCTTGGCGGTGTATTTGCTGTTCCTGTAAGCGGATTACTTCTTGTTGAAGCTGCTCGAGCTCCTCCCCTCTGCTCATCTCTTGAGTCTCTAGGTCAGATACCTGTTCTCCGAGGGCAGTGACCTCCTGGTGCGTGACTTAAATTCTTGAGAAAGATACAGTTTGACCGCCTGAGGCAAATAGCTCCTCCATGAAAGAGCTTGTCACTTGGCTTTCCACCTCTTCAGTCGGTGTCTCCTGGCTTCCTGGTGGAGGACAATCGTCCACAGACCCTCCAGAGTTTTTCGCCAACATGTCTTTCAGGCTCCTGTCTTTTTTTAGTGCGAGCGGTTCTCATGGTCTACTGTTCCCTCACTCTCCCACCTATGCGTGTGAAGGAAGCCGGGGTTCCGGTGCTTTCCGGTGCCCAGGCGCTCCCCTCCTCCAGGAAAGAGCAGTGATATGCCGCTATGGTGCCAGGGTCATCCTCCCATCCGCCGCAGGGTGTATGCTTGCGCTTGGCTGCTCAGGTCCTCCCTCTGCCCCACCAGGCCTGGGGTCAAGATTGACAAGCTGCGTCCCCTTTGGTAACTGATTCCATGTCCTTCTGGGCCAACGTCGTGAGTGGTGACTGGGTCTCCTGTTAGGTGTGGCGAGACCCTGTCAGCAGTATTCTGGAACTGCCTGAGCCTCACTCGTCTCCTCCGTTCCCAGTCAGTGTAAGGGGGGGGGGGGGGCCCTGAGGTTGCAGCCGGGGGTTGCTCCTCCTCCTGCTGCTGCACAAGCGATGGCCCCGATCAGCTATGTTCAGACAATCGGCAGCAAACAACCTGGTCCTTCCTTTTCGCCATCAAGCGGCGGGCTGCTTCTCCTCTCTTGACGTGCGTCCAGTCCTCTGCTCTTGGTTCTCTCTTTACCGGTCGAGGCTCAGGGTCCTCAGCAGCATTCCGAGCCACTCACCCTCTACAGTCAGCATAGCTATTCATCATGTTGAAGATCGATGAGCTATTGCTTACCTTTGGCAGATGAATCCCTGGTTTGTCTGGCTGATAGAGTGTACAGTGCAGTCAGTAAAGCTATTCTTCAACTGTCTGAGATATTAAAGTTACCTCTCACCTGTGGCAGTCAGCTGAGCTATTTCGCATTGGATCCGGGAAGCAAAGCTATGCCTTGCTACACTGAGATATCTTGTCCGGTTATTCTCTCTAACTGATCTGACAGTGGACTAATGCAGCAGCTGTGGGAGTCTTTGTTTGACCTCATGGTCACAGACTCAAATCCTAGCTAGTGAACTCAGCCGTTCATCCCTCTGAGGTCAAGGAAATGGCTATCATTGAGTGGGTAACAATAAACACCTATTATTCAATGCTAATATTTCCTAAGGTATGAACATGTGCTATACAAATACACAAGTTATGTTACTGTCTTCTGTGTACTGAGACCAGGGAAAAGGAACAGTGGAACTTTAGACATGATAGCTGACAAAAGACATCTCTGGTTGGTCAGGGAACACAAGGGATAAAGGAAACATGGGTTGAGGGGACACGGACCAGAAGTACCTCACAACTAACTGACGCTGGGCAGAGATATCTTAAACAACAATACATGGTGAAACAGACAACAAGATATGGAAAGTCCTGTTCCAAATACTAGATGACAGGGAAAAATAACCATGCATGTTCTTTCCGTTAGAACTCAGATCAAGAACAATAGAGCACAGATGTGAAACAGAAGATTCAGAAACTGCAATATAAAGACCTAGGTTTGTTAAATGGAGAACAGGACCAATAGACCCAATGCCCCAATGTGAAGATGCAACATATTAGGCAGAGGGCCTCAAGATCTGAACCCCCACTGCAAACTACCATGGAAAGACAACCTACTACACACTCGATATTCAGAGAAATTAGGGTGGAAGTCGTCAAGACACACCCCACTTTAAGAAACACCGCTGTGAGCACAGCCCAAACCAAACAACACACCCATACCAATGTGATCAAGAGCCAAACCTCACGATGGGTCACTCTGGAGCCAAACCTCATGATGGGTCACTCTGCTTGGTGAATAACTACAGCAAACCGAAGGTTACACAAACTCAAATAATTTATAAACACTGCACTATATAAGTGCCCATTAACATAAATATTGTATTAAATGTAATTGCTATTATCAAACTTCTGACATCTTCAAGCAGAACTAGAGGTTTCTGTGTCCACAGGCACAGACTTCAGAAGAGAAAGCCACTATCACGTATACATTTGATACTAGACAGAGAGTAGAGCAAACTTTGCATATGCAGCAAACGTGCAAGTTTCGCTTAGACACACACAAAAGGTTTAACATGGCCAGAAACAATATAAAACATTAATAATGCTGAATCTAATTTTTGTTGTTCTCTAATAGAATGTACTGAAACCTATTGAAAAATTCTACTGCAGTTGAACAACAAACACCAGGACTGCAGCAATGTCTGACAGTTGTTCAGCTCTGTGGATAAGTGCGTCCAGTGAAGTCTTTGAATTTCTGATGCAATAAGTTAAAACAAGTATTTACAATGTAATGGGTCTCGCATTTGCTAGAGTTGGAGCAGTTGGTGTTGTAAATTCCTAGCTGGACTTTTGCCACTTAAAGTTAAAATGAAAAGTAAAACAGCTGACATAAGTGAGCAGAATCAAAGCACCATGGCCGCCATGAGCATGAGCCCAAAGGAGAGACACCAAAAGAAAAAGAAGTTTGCTTACAGTCAAATGTATTGGCAATCGTGCAATTATCCATTTAACAAGGGCAGTCTGCAAGGCTGTAACAAAACCGCCCCAAGGAGGGACAAATGTAAAGCATTTACCAATGATAAAGGATTTTGAAAGGCCAACCCACGAACGAGTGAAAGAGATGTGTGTGTGGTGGGCGTGGTTAAAAGCTTACAATACTTACAACAGGTCAAAGCGCTTGTGCGTTCAACCTCAAAATAAATACAGCAATTTAAAGGTAAAATGAGCAAACAAGGCAAAATTACTCAAAATATCTTTAAGGTTAAAAATGTAAATGTGAAAAGTTGTCCGTGCAAAGTGGCCAATAAGCCACATGAACTCTGTGGTTAATGCCCGCTGCCTCTCCCCAGTGCTTAAATTGGGCTGGGGGTTATAGGTTGGGCTGATCTGCATTCATTTTTGAGGGTCCAGCACTTACAAGAGGAAGATCAAGATGGAAAAATATTGAAAAGGGGATAAGGCAGGGGTGACAGCCTGTATAACTGAGATAAAGGCGCTGAGAGTGTCTGGTGGTGGATTAAAGCGGCATGAAGTGGAATCAAGACTGCAAAGTCTTGATATTGCACAATCTGCCCTTTGATTTGCCTACTCCTACCATCTAGTGTTGGATCCGGATGTGTACGAGTTGTGTTTTTTTCAAATACGTCTTCAAGTCACAAGGTAGAGTGACTCCTCTTGGTGATAATGAGCATGTGCATCATCTCCATTGTTAGATTGTTTTCTCGCGGGCAGGTGAGAATGGACTGTAAAGTGAGTGCAAGTAAAGCAATGTCCATGTGTATACAAAGTAATGCAACAGGTGTTCAAGGTGGAAGGTGTGCACATGTGAATCTACATCAATATATGCCATGAACAGATGCTTACAGGGTAAGAAACATTTTCTGTTCGAGGTACGTGTGGTTTTAGATACACATGCTTTGCATGGATTGTAAAGCAGTCCTCCTCAAAAGCGATGGCTAACCCGTGGGTATTAACGCTGTTTGGAAAAATGTATGCACCACTGCCTGACCTACATGAGCTTGTTGGAGTGCTAGAACTTACACACAGTACTGTTTGGTGAAAGTGTGTGGTTTAGACCAGTGGTTCCCAACCCATTGACTCTGAGGAACCCCTACTAATCATTACTGGAAGACGGGGACACCCAAGCAATTTGAAAGATTTAAGGGCCATATGTATGAACACATTTTCCCCATAGACACAGAATGGGTAAAAACCTTTGCTACATCTGGCCCTAAATTTCAAACATTAAAATTGTAATTAGCAAAAAAAACACAAAGAAGTACATACCAAACAATTACTCAAATTATTAAAGATATAATTATTTTATATTGAAAAAACCTTTAATGGGAAGGGTTGGCGCTGCATCTCGGCAACCAACTTTCCAATGTTTGGTTTCATTTAGGAAAGCCCAATCCTCAGGTCAGATTCTACATTTCCCAAGTGATTCCTTTTGTAATTTTTTTTTATAGGTACATAAGATCTGAAAAAGCTTTTTCACATAAATATGTGGTGGGGAAAGGAAGTAAAATCATAAGGGCCTCCCTTCTCTTTATAACTTCTCCGTCACCTGTAATTCATTTGTTTTATAGCACCTCTCATGCCACTGTTGGGTGTCGGAGCACTTTACAGGGGACTACAAGGTGTAAGGTTCACGTCATCCACACTAGTAGGCATTTTCTAAGAGTGCTTGGTCTGGACAAGCAAAAACTCAGAATTCAGAACATAACACTGTGCTTAGAGTTGATGTTAGTTCTAATGTATTTCTATGCAAGGCATCCTTTTTTAGCAGCATAAGGAAAATGAAAGACTAGGAAAAAACATAACTATCACTTGTGCCATGCAGTTTGCATGCAGCTCTTTGATGGCAGTTTATGGCTCACTGTATTAGGATTACAATTGTAATTTATGAACCCTCCAGTAACAAAAATATCTCTGGTTACAAAAGCAGTAACCCACTGTGCTATGCATATAAAATACTATTCTTTGCATAATACACATTGTTTGCAGCAGGCATATTAACCATCTGTGCTACCTTAGATGAGTCAAAACTGCCACTAGCCAAAACTCCCATCGCTCTCCAGCAGGTAAATTAATCACCAGTTATCTTGACACTTATTATTGCCTGAACAATGCTGGATGTACAAAGAACTTTGCAGTGCTCTTGAAGCTGCAGCACAAAGGAAGCAATACATATAAAAACACTCTTTTCTGTCAGATGCCCCAGCTGGAGAAGTGCCTTCCTGCTGGCAAGTCATGCAGACTACCTGGGAATGTGACACGAACCCCTGGAGGGCTGCGGACCCATGGTTGGAAACCACTGGAGTAGACCATGCAGCTGCTTTGTATATGTCAGCTATTGGAATGCTTCCTAGGAAAGCCATAGATGCTCCTTTCTTCCTAGTAGTGTGTGCTCTAGGAGGTGTAGGTAGAGCTCTTTTGGCTTTAGAATAACATGTGTGAATGCACTTAAAATTCTATCTGGTGATACCTGATTTGGATATAGGCTTTCGTTTATGAGGTGGTGAAAAAGCAACAAATAGTTGTTTAGTGTTTCTGAAAGTCTGGGTTCTATCCATGTAGAACATAAGGGCTATTTTGACATTTAATGTGTCAAAAGCCCTTGATGCAACTGATTCTGACTGAGTAAAAAAAAACAGCAACTCGACTGATTGAGGTGAAAGTTAGAGTCAACTTTTGGTAGGAATTTAAAGAGGGCACGGAGGCCCACCCTGTCTCTATGGAGCTGGAAGAAAGTTTCTTCCAAGGGTAATGCCTTGGGCGCACTAGCACATCTAAGTGAGGTAGCAGAAATTAAAAATGCCACATTCCAAGAGAGATTATGAAGGGGGCAGGTATGCAGGGGCTAAATGTAGGGCCCATGAATCCTGTAAGCACAATGTTAAGATTCCATAAAGTTGCAGATGGAACCCATGGTGGAATTACTCTCTTAAGCCCCTCCATGAACGCTTTAACAACTGATATTTTGAATGAAGACATGTGTTGCCTATTTTGTAGATAGGCAGCTAATACAGTGAGCTGTAACCTTGGAGAAGTGAATGACAGCCCAGAGAGATGTAAATAAAGCAAGTAACGGACAATTTTCTGTACAGTGACATTGTAAGGATCAATTTGTTTTGAATGACAATTAACAAACAATCCATTTTCATGTCCTATGCACATGACACCCAACTCATTATCTCACTCACCGATGACACCACCACCAGAACCAACTTCCACAGATGCATGGCAATTATCGCTGACTGGATGAAGAACAACTATCTGCAGCTGAACACAGACAAGGCGGATCTACTGATCTTTGGCCACAGAAGCCAAACTTGGGATGACTCCTTGTGGCCATCAGACCTAGGACCCAAACCTACTCCACCGATCACGCCAGAAACCTCAGAACCACCCCTGACAACAAGCTCCCCATTAAATCACAGATCAACACCGTCTACTCCGCTTGTTTCCGCAGCCAGATTCATCCTCAGCCTATCCTGTCGAACCAACATCACACTCACCCGCAGGCAAATTTTCACTGGCTTCCCCCAGAGAACAAATGCCAATTCAAGCTGCTGACCCACGCACACAAGACTCAACACAACCAAGGACCCACCTGACCTTCCACCAACTGTCGAGAAGACTACGCTCTGCCTCCCTATTACTGGCCCATACACCTAGTATCTACTGGAGCAGAAGTGTAGGAAGCTCCTTCTCTCACATTGCAGCAAAAACCTGGAACAGCCTCCCCATTCACCCCCAGACCATCACCTCACTTCCAGAATTCAGAATGGCCCTCAAGACCTGGCTGTTCTAATAAGCCTCCAGGACCTGCAAGCGCCAGGATACCCTATTAAATGACTAGCCACGCTTTATAAATCATGACTGATTGATTTAGCCATGTTGCATTCCTGAGTGGTAGGCCTACAAGCTTCCTAAGGATGGCCATACATTCTGGTGGGAGATCATTGTAACCAAATTCTAGGACTTTAGGAGTCGAATTGCCAGTTTGAGAGTCTTGGTTCTGAGTGAGAAAGTCCAGCCTTTTTGGGGAGCTTCTCATGGGGGACTACAAAGAGGTCCAGTAATGTTGTGAACCAGGGCTGACAGGCCCATGTGGGAACCATTAATATTAGTGTGAGGGATGTTTGACTGAGCTTCTGAAACAGAAATGGAAGGAGAGGGAAAAAAGCTTAGGCAAATATCCATGACCAACTCATCCATAGTGCATTTCCCTTGGATAGTGGGTGTGGTAATGTGGATGTGAGGTTTCGACATTTGGCGTTTTCTGTAGTTGCAAAGAGACCCCCATAGCTGAAAGAATAGAAGGAGAACATGGGGTTAGCACTCTCACTTGTTGTCTTGTTACTGCATCCTGCTGAGGAGGACTGCAAAATTGTTGTCTGTTCCTGGGAAGGTATTCAGCTAACAGGTAAATATGTGATGTAGAGCCCAATCTACAAATTGTCTCTGCTGCCCCCGTAGAAGGTTGTTGGTGTTCCACCTCTACAGAGAGTGATGAGTGTGGTGGTCTATCAACCCTAGACCTTCTAACAGACCCTGTGACAGAGACCAATGTCGAGCTACGCATTCCTGCAATAGACATGTGGAGTCGTGCATGGGGTACTTATGGCAATGAAGGAGGCCATCATATCTAGGAGAAGCACGAGTATCCTCACTGTGAGTTATTGATATGCCTGAAAATGGGGGAACAACGCTTAGAAACTCTAAATTCTTGCAGGACTGGGATAGGATAGGCTAATCCTATTGTGTGTTTAGAATAGCCCTTAGGTACAGTTAAACCAGCAGAGGTTGAAGGTGAGATTTTGTGATACTGATGATGAACCCTAACCGATAGAGCAGATCTACTGCAACTTGAGTGTGTTGTTGACACTGTTGATGAGTGTTGGCTTTGATAAGCCAAACATCCAGATATGGAAATATGGGAACTTTTTGTCTCTATAGATGGGCTGCTAACATCAATAGGCATTTGGTGAATACCCCGGAGTGCAGTATTCACCCTGAAAGGGAAGACTTTGAACTGATAATGTTTGCCGCCAATCACATACCTGAGATATTTGAGATGTGCTGGGTGTATTGGTTAGTAAAAATAGGCATCCTTTAGGCCTACTGTAGCATAAATCCAGGATTTGTACAGTTCAGCAAATTACCCATAAGGGTCTCAAGGCCCCCAATTGTAGGCATAGGGAGATTAAGTGAGTTGCCCAGAATCACAGGATATTGAGCCGGCCGAGAGACTCAAACCTGGTTCCCCCAGCTCCAAAGTCGGCAGCTCAGGCCGTTACGCCACATCCTCTCTCTCTCAAAGTCACCTTGTTGGAGAAGTGGGAGCACGTCTTGTAAGTTGACCATGTGGAAGTGCTCTAACCCTATGTAATAGTTTAGGGGCCTGAGGTCTAGAATTGATCGAAACAACAAGGTCTTTTTGGATATTAGAAAGTATAGAGAGCATACCCCTAAACCCTGATGATGTAGAGGGACAGGTTCTATAGCTCCTTTTAAAAGAAGAGCTTGGGCTTCCTGTTTGAGCAATGCTTGATGTTTCAGCAATAGCCTGCGAGTATGAGGTGGAATGTTGGGAGGCATGGTAATGAGCCCCAGACAACAGCAATATTTGATAATGTCCAACACCCACTGGGCTGATGCATTTATTAGCCATGTGGGTAAACAAAAAAACAAAAAAACTATAACTGCCCTCCGAAAGGTATTATATGATCAGGGGTTAGAAGAGGGAAGTCATTGCTTGGTGGTGGGTGTTGTTCCGTGTGGGGAAGCACCTTTGCCTCTGCCTTTGGCATTGTTCATCTATAGAAGCCTCAGAAGTAACTTTTTGGCCATGATTACAGGAGTAGGAGATGGAGCCATCAGAAGAGGTTGCCTTGGAACCTCCACGATAGTTTGGGTGGTGAAAGGAGCCATGCTTCTGCCATTTCTGTAGTATTTTTTCTTTTTTTTGTGTTTGATCTATCTGTGGACCGAAGAGATGTTCCTTCTCAAAAGGCATATTGAAGACATTTTGTTGTACCTCCGGTTTGAAACAAAAAATCCACAGACATGCATCTCGCATGAGCAAGATGCTGGTGTTGGTACCCCTATCTGCAGTATCAGCAGCATCAAAGGCACAACATATTGATGTATTTGGTATAGGCTTGCCATTGGGGACAAGTAATAACCTTAGCCCTAAAGTAGTTTTTAAAGATGTCATCTGTGTGTTGTAACATGCCCTTTAGCATAGCAAAATACCCTGTGGCCCCATGAGTAGTAGAAAGTGTTTCAAAGAGGAAGTCCTCTTCTAAAGGCTCTTTATGGAGTTTTGCGACGAGAAATGCAGCAGAGGAACCTATAAGATCCTGATATGATGTTGAGACATGAGGAGGGGAGGGATAAGCGGGATATAGATCCAGGTCTGTGACCCCAGGAGGGTCGACGTCATAAGTATCCCAGGGGTCGACATCTGATGGTGTCCCAAACCTGTCTTGTCCCCCATTCTGGCCAGCTGTATGATATTGTGGTGACCCCTGCGGTGAAAAGTCTAGTAGGTCTTCCATAAAGTGTGGTGGAGAAGATGAAGCTGATGGTGGTGGAGATGTTGAGAGTAGCTGTCAGGCAATGGGCTGGTGGCGTGGTCAGGCTTTTCCTGGTGTTTTGTTAGTACCGATAAGTCCACAGCCTCCTGGAAAGACAGAGGTCTTTTTAGTGGTGGCGGAATCAGAGCCCAAGATCTGGCAAGGATAGATCCAGTGTGAGACTGGATGTGGATGTTTTTGCTTGGCATCCAGTTGCTCTTGGAGGCTATGGAATGTGGGCTCCACTGGCATGAAGGAATCTTGCCTGACGTGTTTGACAGTCTCAAAGGGTATTCTTTGAGCAGAAGGAACGGCAGGTGTCGCAATGCACTTCCCTGGGCTCAGGTGTCAAACACAGATTATAGACCAGGTGTTGATCGGTCCGGGGATATTTAGTGTGCCAGCGCAGGCAGTATCTGAATGGTGTCCGCTGCATCACCAGCAGTGCATTCTCTGAAGAATGTGATGAACACCAAAGAAGAGCCCCAACGGTAAGGCCCTGTAGAGGGCCATGGTCAAAGCGAATCAGCTCAGTGTGCAGAATGAAAAAAGTGATTAAAACAATGCAGACATAGGAGATAGTGTTACACAAAGCGAAAGGAGAACCGTGACAGTGTTGAAACGGAGCGCAGGTACACACGTCGGAACCCAACAGTGGAAAGAAAACATTCTAACAATGGAGTCGATGTTCATGTGCATTATCACCAAGAGGAGGAGTCTCTGTACCTCGTGACTAGGAAGACTTATTCGAAGCAAAACATCATGCACACATCCGGACCCAACACTAAATAATAGAAGGATGCAAGGCATGTGTATCAACAGCCTAGGATACATAGGACCAATGCACTTATTCTTTAACAACGTAGGCACTGGCTCTCCCAGAGTTCCTTTTCCAACCCATCACCATGTCTAGAATTACTAGTACCACGCCCAGCCATAGCACATAAGAGTAATCCGATATGAAAATAGATTTCTGGGAGCCCTTTATGAAAGGGAAGAGCATACAACATAGACTTCGGCTAACTAGCACTTAAAGATTTGTTTTTAGATTATTTATTGACAAAGCAAGATCTCTTGCTTTAAGACCTCTTGCTCTATTCGAAAGGAAAGCGATTACAAGTTAACTTGGAAAGGAATGCAAAATTTGGCTAGCCACCAACTACCAGTTGCAAATTTTAAAAGAAAAATACACATTACATGCCAGTTCTAGCCAAGCCATGGCACATCACTAAATATTACATTAATGAAAAGTGTACTGTAGGATCACCGATCAAAGTAAAATTGACACTTATTATACAGGCCAATAAAACTGCAAAACATTCTTCAATCTGAACTGAAAAAAGTGTCTCTCCAACATTGCTTTAAGGGAGGACAAGCTTAGGTAAACTATATGAGGCGGAATTTTGTCATAAGATTTTTGTGCTCTAAAAAGAACTCAAAAAGGATAACAAAAGCACACTAGTTCATAAAATGTATGCACTTCAAACCTAGTATATGTGCAGTTTAGGTTCTATGCAATGCCTTTGTCCCATTCACATGCCACTTTCGTGACCATTTCATGAGCAGATGTGGTACAGCCAATCAAGAGTCTACTCTTGGTGGATTAGAATATTGATTTAGTTCTGAAGACCACAATAACTCACATATAAAACAGCATAGGTTTACAGACACATACAAGCGCATCTCCTGTCAAAAACGGAGTGGATATGGGTGACTCATATAAATAGCATTATATCAAATGAAAGATGTATTGTCCACAGGTGCAGATGTCTGGATCAGTTCCTCAAAATCAGCAAGGAGGATTTATCCCTCAGAAATGTAAAATATTCCCAGCATATGACCTAAAGTAGTATCCGACCCTGGACAAGCCCTTGTAAGGTGTTCCCAACATACTACTCTAAAGAAGTATCCAACCCTGGAGGAAACTGGTATTTCCAGCATATGATCTGAAGAGGTATCCGGCACTGGAGAAGCTGTTACTATCAGAAATTTGACTGTGAAGCGTAAACTGACACTCCTTACTTTAAGTAAGGAACAAATGTTCTGGAACAGAGGGAAATATTTCAAGACCACCCACAAGGAAGTGACATTTGCAGAGAAGAAGAAAAAGAAGAAAAAAAAAGTTGTTTCTTATATTATTTCATCTGTTTGTTTTTTTAGCTAATACACATTTCCTTCCAACATGTTATCAATAATAATTACAGACGCACCTACAAGATACATGTAAGTAAGTAAAAAAGGTAAATATTATTGCATTGAAGTATGCATAAAATTATGTTTTCAATACAAATTCTTGACAAAGTGAATTAACATTAAAATTCCTAGACTGTCCCACACGCTTGTTGTCAGGAATAAGGATATGCGCGGTCCAGGTCCTGCCCGAAACTCCGCTGCGCGTATTTGCAGCGCTTCATGCGCACCACTTGTCATCCCTTCCTGTTCTAAAAGTGGTCATCAGCATCGCCTGCCCTGTGGTAAAGCTCATGTAGCTGCAGGGTCAGGACATTGTTGGACAAGATGCACTTATCAGTGCTATTCTAAGAAGGGACTACAATTCCCAGGTTTTTAGAGGCAGTGGCCACCTTGGGGTGTGGCAGGCCTATAGACCCCAACCACACCCAAGCACATGGCTCACTATTTTGAAGGCTTCGTCAGACCTTGTGGGGGTTCCTCTGAAGAAGAGCAGATTTCCTGCAGGGCAGATTGACAGCAAATCGGAGTATCCTTGTTTCTATGGTGAATCCAGATACGAGTAGGTCGTACTCGTAGTGGTAAGGTCTTGATGAGTCCAATCTTGAAGGGAGTTGTTACTTCCAAAGGTAAAGCGCCCTTTAGCACAACAAGCAAAGCGTTTTCAGTTTTGAGAGTAAAGCAGCCTTGGCGCGATGATCAAAGCGCTTCGGAGCACAGAAGTAAAGCACCCTTGGCACGGCCATCAAAGCGCTTCAGTCCACATGAGTAAGGCACCCATGGCACTGCAATCAAAGCGCTTCAGTCCACATAAGTAAAGCGCCCTTGGCACGGCAATCAAAGTGCTTCAGTCCACACGAGTAAGGCGCCCTTGGCACGGAAATCAAAGCGCTGCAGTCCACACGAGTAAAGCGCCCTTGGCACAGCAATCAAAGCACTTCACTCCACATGAGTAAAGCGCCCTTGGCACGGCAATCAAAGCGCTTCATTCCACATAAGTAAAGCGCTCTTGGCACGGCAATCAAAGCGGTTCAGTCCACATGAGTAAAACGCCCTTGGCACAACAATCAAAGTGATTTAGGCCACATGAGTAAAGCGCCCCTTAGCATAACGAGCGTAGCGCTTCAAGCAAGACAAGTAAAAGTGCTTTCTGGCATAAGGAACAAAGCGCTTCATGGATAATAATCAAAGCGCTTCATGAACAATAAACAAGACGCTTCTGCCCAACGAATAAAGCAATTCAAGTTCAATGAGTAAAACTTTCAGGTCTATAATTGTAAATGTGAAAGCATTTCGGAGATAAGCAAATTTTAGTTTCATTGTTTTTTGGAAAGCATAATATGTGAGATACATATTTAAGTCTTTGAGAATTTCTAGGCTGTGATCAAACGTTTATGTTATGAATGCATAGTTGTTACAGGATTGATATTCAGAGTATGACCATAGTCCAAAGCTCTTGCCATCTCTTGGTTCAGAGGTTGTAGTTTGTTCTTTTTCCATGATTAAAAGAAGGGGCTTCGCCCTCACTTCACAAAAGGGGTCTCAAACTGATATCACGGAGACGCCTTTAGTCAAGAGTCTATTGATGGGTTATACTGCTATGAATGAGTATATGCATATTTGTTCTAACTTTTTCTTTTCAGATCTCTCTCCCTGCAGTTCCCTACCCTAATTCCCTTCACCCGCCTGGCTTCATCATAACTCTGTGCTATAATAGCTTTCTGAGTTGGTGATGCCGGGAGGTGGGCCGGGAGGTGGGCCTTTTGTTCAGCAGCGTGCAAATCCCGAGGAAAGGACACTGTGACACTTGTAATAACACTATAAGATAACTGCAACCAGTCTTAATTAAAGACATGTCAAGTTAAATGAACAAATCTTTTGGTTCTGACAAAGGGCAAACCTATTTAGCTGTACTTTTCATGAAATAAGCACTTATGAAAAGCATTAGGTTAGTCTTTCAGACACTTGTTATTCAGGTTTCAAAAAAACAATGCATATTTGCTTAAGAGAGCCTACTTAGTCACAGAACTCACGCCTTCATTGGCTTAAACCGTGTCTGCCAACTAAGAAAAGGCTTAGTGGCCATATCCTCTTCACAACAGACATGTGAAGAGAGATCCCTTGTTTGACTGCATAGAGAATAACTTTAAAAGAAGAAAACATATTTGACGCTATCACTAAATCAAAAAGGCTTAACTAACTGTTGTTTGTTTGGTACAAAACAAGGTTTGACCACTATACTGGGCACAAAACTCAGAATTTCAGAAGTACCCACCATGTTCCGTTTCTACTGAGAAAATGGGGCTTATTATGGGGTTAGCAGTAGAACCATAACCATAAAATGGTATGCCTTACCTTGTGACAAACATCTGTTTTCACTTCTTTCATCGCTCGTACAGAGAACACACAACCACAGCTTCTCAGGACGCAAAACCTTAAATAGAAAAAGCACATGCAACCTTATGAGTTATAGATCACATTAGAATTCAACAGATAAATATCACTGATCCATAAGAATTAAATCAACAAGCAATAGGTCGGCCTTTAGTACAACTGTAATCACTCAAGATCTGACTAGAAGTCCCTCCTGTAACTAAAGCAACTGCCTCAAAACTTAAGCAAGGCTACAGGACCACAAGACATTATTAGATGTTCCTCTTCAGTCAGATGTAACTGGTTTAAGCTTTCACATTTCAGCAGTACTTCAAGTCATTACTAGATGTTGATTTCAAGTTACATCAAACTGCTTGAAATGTTCTTCGCAAAGCTGAGGCAGTGTGCCTTTAACGTATTAATTTGCATACATAATTTATTCACTCTAATGATATGTGCTTGTTCTCTATACAATTAATAACCATGTCATAGCTGGTTTATGATGAGTCAATAATGTACTTTCAATAAATGCCTGGATTACTTTGGTTCACAGTGATGACACCCACTGACATAGCAGTATTAGGGGTTACTAGTAAATTCAACTGCCTTCAACCTTATTCTTAGCAAACTACTTTTTAACTGGAGTACACCTGTCAGACAGTAAGTTTTAGTTGTTTATGGGGAGGACAAACTATGCCAGGACCGTGCTTACCCATTTTCCAATCATGTGATCTGTGGTGGGATGAAGCAAATAAATGTCAGTACCAGCAGAAAAAAAACGAATGGCTATAGACATTTGATCAAAAGTCCATATACATACTTTTTATCATTTAAAACTTGAGGCTGGCAGAATATTCACAACTCTGCTAGATGTCCCTCTCCAAAAGTATGAAAATGTTTCATGAAGTAGCAGTACTTCAAATGGTCACCAGAATTCCCTCTCCAGCCATCTGCAACTACTTCAAATGGCCTTTTAATTTTACTCATACCTGTTTGCTACGCTTATGATTTTTGCTAGTTTTTTTAATATGATGGATAAATTAACCTGCCAAAGCTGCTTTATGACCATTGCACATTTCAATAAATAGCTTAAATACTAGCCAACACTTGCGATAACCTTCTATACATAGGTAGTAGCATCTGTAAGGAAATCAGGATATTAGTTGTGCAGGGTGCAAGTCCTCTGCAAGTAATAGGTCAACAATTATCCCCCCACTGGAAACCAAGCGCCTGTAATGCAAACTATATTTAATCACTGGCTCCATCTTGACCACTGACTCCGTTTTGTGCTTAGCTTAGCTTTAAACGCCATCACATTGGTGGCGCAGGTATTTTTCCACACAGAGCTTGTTAACCTGTTTTTGCTTTTCTCACCAGGGAAAGGAGCATAACATTGGTGAGGCGATACTGATAAGGATGTACCAGGCTGAAAATGTTTAAGGTAGACCAGGTCACAGCTCCATCTTGGAAATACACTGTGAGATTTGGCCAGTCTCTTGCATGTTTTCTCAACACTGATCTTGACGGCCAGCGCATGAATTTCACACCTTCCGCGAAGGGGAGAATGTTTCTAGAACCTTCCTCTTAAGTTTGTTTAAAGTATATAAGGTGGGGAAGCTTGACACAGAGAAAGAAGGAACTCATCTCTGAGGGTGTGCGCACTGCTCAGAGTAAATCCCTTTTGGGATTGTTCTCTTTTGTCTTAGTTGTCACGGGTTCCACAGCTTGATGTTGGCAGACAAAGGATGATGTTGGATTCAAGCCCCATAGTGATGCATTTTTAATTCTTATATCTAGCGTTGCTGTGTGTATGGATGAATACGTAGGCGCTGCATATATATTTTATTAATTGTTGATGTATTGCATTTTCTTTGAATATTATTATTTCACCGCTGTGATTATTTTAAGAGTTGCACGTATGTTGCTGAAATTCACATTAAGTGCTCATGCTATTATCTTTGTGTTACCTGGAAAGTGCCTTAATAAATTTATTACTCAGACTAAGAGTGCTGCGTTCCTTGAATTCTTTAGCTCCATTCCCTCTTAGTCTGAAGCAAAGCAGAACAGCACCCCATTGTAGTGCTTTACTCGTGAAGCAGGCAGTCTAAGGTCTACACACGGTAGGTGGTGTGGGCTAGTAATCACCTTTCCCTGGCATGCGATAATATTACTCAATAAATGATTGTCCAGTCTGTGCTTTTTCTTTGAAACAGGTAGAGTACATTTATTAGAGCACACTATTCAATACTATCCTCTAATTTACAAATGTAGACCCAATGTAAGTGAAAAATACTCTGGGTGACATTCTGAAATCATATTTAACCCCTTATAGGTCATGACCCTCAAAAATCACAAACACAAATGATGCACGAAATGCGGAACCAATCAAACATTCACCCCAGTCACAGATCTGGGTTCAATCCATCAATTCTTTTGCTCATCATGCCACCCCAATTTGGACCCAGCCGTATGCAAATCAGCCTTGACCCAGCCATATGCAAATCTGTCTTGACCCTGTTCCCCATGGGAACAGGCTATCCCCTACTGCCAGGCCAGGTCCTCACTGGACTAAAAACAAGCATCTGAAGACCGGTTTCAGGGTATCACAGTTCATCCGCACCCTAGCTTGAATTCAGTGGCATAGTGAGCCCAGGATCCATGTCTGAGCATTTGCGGCGCACTTAGGACAACAGAAGCAGACAAACACAAATGATGGATGGAATGCATTCCATCCATTATCTGTTCTTTTGGCTTCTGTCCACAAAAATCACAGCACCCAAAACCTATCCAAGACAGCACATTACAATGTAGCAGGGTGTCACTTTAAATAAAGCAGGCCTAGTGGCTTTGTCAGAATCACCACATTAAAAGACCAAGAATTGCATGTTAAAACACATCCCCCTTCCACTGAAATCAGTAACCAATACATTTTAAAATAAAGCATTCTCAAGCAACATACTATGGGGGTCATTCTAACCCTGGCGGTAAAAACCGCCAGGGCGAACGACCGCGGTAGCACCGCCAACAGGCTGGCTGTGCACCGCTGGGCATTCTGACCGCGGCGGTTCAGCCGCGGCCAGAAACGGAAAGTCGGCGGTGTACCGCCGACTTTCCGCTGCCCTTGAGAATCCTCCATGGCGGCGGAGCGCGCTCCACCGCCATGGGGATTCTGACACCCCCTACCGCCATCCTGTTCCTGGCGGTTCTCCCGCCAGGAACAGGATGGCGGTAGGGGGTGCCGCGGGGCCCCTGGGGGCCCCTGCAGTGCCCATGCCAATGGCATGGGCACTGCAGGGGCCCCCGTAAGAGGGCCCCAAAAAGAATTTCAGTGTCTGCCTAGCAGACACTGAAATTCGCGACGGGTGCTACTGCACCCGTCGCACCTTCCCACTCCGCCGGCTCAATTCTGAGCCGGCGTCCTCGTGGGAAGGGTGTTTCCCGCTGGACTGGCGGGCGGACTTTCGGCGGTCGCCCGCCAGCCCAGTGGGAAACCCAGAATGACCGCGGTACGGTCTTCTGGCGGTTCCCGCTTGGCGGGCGGCTACCGCCGCCCGCCAAGCTCAGAATCACCCCCTATGTGTCACTATCTTTCTTGAACCACTTAAGGCTACATTTCCTACAGCCGTAGGACCAGCCACTAGAGATTCCAGCACTCCACAGCTGCAGACCATGTGCCACACCATGCTCTGCTTATGACCCCACAGACTGAATCACTCATTACATGTTAGTAACCTCACTGATGAATTCACTGAAAAATGTTCAGATTATATCACTGAAGTCAATACTGGGCATGGTGAAGGCACAAGTTCTAGTTAGCTCAGTAAATTAGGAGTTGTGAATTTCAGAGTTATTTTTGAGTTTCAAATGTTATGCTTTAACTTACATTTTCACCTAATTAAAGCATTACTTTAACATTTGTTTTTATGTCATAGAATTTGAGAGTTATTTTTAATGTAAAGTATACCAATGCATACATTATATGGTATTTCTATAATGTAAGCCTAGCCAAACGGCAGAACATCGCTGTTCAGTGTATATGACAAGCATACAGTCAACAAGTGATAGGAAAGGTAGCTGGGTTGTGAACGGTTAATATATTGTGATGCAGTGTTTAAAGAGAGTCTTCCACTCTTTTCTAAATTAGAGCAGCGGGCCAGGGAGTCCTGATACAGGCATGCTGTTCCAGATCCTGGGTGCATGGATTTTTATTATTTATTTTTTAACAATTTCAGTCTGCAGCCTGACGGAGCCCTTGACTGTGGGTGTGCCAAGGCTCACAAGCGATGGTGAGCATGTCTGCAAGATAAGCAGGAGAGCTTTTCTTGATGGCGCTATACATGATGCAGCTGGTTTTGAACTTGGTGCGGGTGGCAAAAGAGTCCAAGGGAGTTCCAGCAGGATGGTGGTCTTGATGTGATGGTATTTCTAGTTCTTTAGGATCTGAATGAGATGTGCTGTGGTGTGTAGGATACACTTAAGGGGTGCCAGTGTGGAGTCAGTAAGTCCATAGAGCATGGTGTTACCTCCATCCAGATGCTAGAGTGCAATGGCTTGAACAACAGTTCGGAAGTCAGTTTCAGGAAGAAACCATTTCACTTTCTTTAGAAGAGAAACCTGATAACAGGCCATCTTTGTTTTTGTGTTTTAGCAATGTGTACCTCCAGGATGAGATTGATGTTCACGATGAATCTAACAGACACAGCATTCAGTGAACGTTTGGGCACTAGGCCATTACAGTTCATGTCACTGAACCAGGTTTGTACTGTTCATATTTGCTGGTCTTAGAAATAATAGAAATTCTGTCTTGGTTGGCTTGTGTTTCAGGATGGGGCTGGACATCAAGGTCTGGATAATGTCCAGGCAGTGTCTGAGGAGTTAGAGCCATTTTTAAGTTGAGTAGTGCTGTGGTGAATCCATATTAGTTTTTTATTGAGAAGCAGAAGATTAGCTTAGCCCTTTGGCTTGCAGGCCTGTTCCTCGTCACCTAGTGACTTTTAACCTACTTAGCTTGCTCTGTCTTAGCCCTTTTATTTTATTATTTATTTTAAGATGGCTGCGATTGTTTACAGTTTGAGAATTTTTTTGATTTACATTATCAGTGCCACTCTGTGAAGGCGTCACTATCAGCCTTCTAATCAAACGAAGTAAGCAGGTATTCACATCATGTCCCTTTCCCACTTATGTGTGACAGGAACATAATGTATATTTAGTGGGAATTGTTTACATAACTGCAGCCACAAGTCTGTCTCTTTATCTTTTGTTTGGGAACATACCTGCATCAGGGGGAAGGAGCCAACACGATCTGTATAAAAACATCTCACACAGACAAGGTTATCAGAGAGATTCCTACCAGATGCCATCCACGCCTTCTATGCTGCAAGTCACCCTGCTGCAGAATTCAGCCTTCGAGTCCCCACGGAGTCTGACCTAGACCTCATTCCAAGGTAACGAGGGTTGGGGGGCGCTTCTCATAGACATGGTACTTGTAGATTAGGTTTATCATACCTATCCCCCATTAGGTTAAGGATTAGGTTCTCTATGCTAGTGATTTTACATTTCATGTTGTTTGCAAGACTGTTGGGGGTCTTTTAATTTACAACTCACATCTTTACAATCATGCTCCTTATATTATGCATTATCCTAATCATTGCAGATCATGCATTTTACAGTAGATTGCAGTCTTTTAATAAACCTATTGAAAACTCTCCTGCATCTCCTTCATTGCCTGTGTGTGACTGAGAATTATTGCTAACATAAGAAAAGGGTACTATCCGTTCCACCACGACTTTCCCGAGATGTCACAATCTAGACCCCATGGGTAAGGCTGCAGGAAATCACCTTTTACCGTTTGGGTTTTGGTGAGGTCCTGCTTGTGAGCCGAGAGGGTTGGGCCGACAGTTGCGACTTGTTGTAGGATTGGCCTAGTCACCTACAAACAAAAGTGCTGTCATCCATAAACCAGCAGTCTCGCCTAGGAGTGAGAGTCCAAAAACGACATGGTGCCAACAATGGTGTTTTGGCACTAATTTACTGGTATCCTGAGAATCTCTGTCTCACACACATCAGGTACCCCCCTCCCCCCCAAGTACCATTATATGGAAATATCTGTGGTCTTGGGGATAATCCTTCTCAGCTAAATAGGGAGCACCTAACTAGGTTGTTCAAACTTGAACTCTTAAAAATACTCCATTTTTCGTTCCACCTCCGCACCCATTACTCAACATGGCTAATGCCACAGACATTTCAGAAAATGTCAGACATGCTTTAACACAACACTTAGTAGCCCATGGCTTAACAGATGAAGGTGGGGATGTCATATTTATAGTGGAAGCTCATGAGGCTTACTAAACAGAATCATTCTAGCCCTGGGTTACCTTTCCTGAGTAAGACACAACAACCTATACATTCCATACATACCAAATAACGAACGTACCACAGCGGTACCGAGCATATCAGTATCTAGAGATACCCCTTTTCCATCAAGAAAA